>NC_053161.1:8417691-8717691 GCF_016835505.1 Polypterus senegalus | reverse complement strand
CAAAAATAACAAAACTGAAAACGTTTTAACTCAAAATGAACATTAGGATTTCCAGCTAACTTTTAAATAAATGTTAGGCCTATCAAATAAATTTTTTTTTTATTTTTTTTATTTATTAATTTTATTACAATCAATACATAGCAATCAAGTTTTTACAAAAAAAAAAAGAATTTTGCTAAGAACAGATCGATCCCCACCCTTGAGAGAGAGAGCAAGCCAAACGGTGTAAAATTTAAGGCTTGTAAAAATACCTAAATCAACAAATTCTCTGTGCTTTATAAACTCATTTCAAAATATTACTGATTAGATCCTGCCATGTTTTGAAAAAAGTCTGTACAGATCCTCTAACTGAGTATTTGATTTTTTCCAATTTTAAATAATATAACACATCAGTTTCCCACTGACTTAAAAGAGGAGAGTTTGGGTTCTTCCAGTTTATCAGAATAAGTCTGCGTGCCAACAGTGTAGTGAATGCAATAACAATTTGTTTGTCTTTCTCCACTTTAAGACCCTCTGGAAGAACTCCAAACACCGCTGTTAATGGGTTAGGAGGGATTGTGAGTCCAAGGCTGTCTGAGAGGTAATTAAAAATTTTTGTCCAGAATAATGTTAATTTGGTGCAGGCCCAGAACATGTGACCTAGTGAGGCTGGGGCTTGGTTGCAACGTTCGCAGGTTGGATCATGCCCTGGAAACATTTTGGAGAGTTTTAGTCGAGACAGATGTGCTCGATATATAATTTTGAGTTGTATAATTGTATGCTTTGCGCATATGGAGCTTGAGTGAATTCTCTGCATTGCTACTTTCCACTCCTTTTCTGATATATTAATTGAGAGGTCATTTTCCCAGTGTCCTCTTGGATCTTTGAAAGGAAGGGATTGTAAAAGGATTTTATATATTGTAGAGATGGAGTCTAAGTCCTTGAAATTGAGCAATAATTTTTCCAGCGTGGATGAGGGTGCAAGATGAGGAAAATCTGGAAGGTTCTGTTTAACAAAGTTCCTGATTTGAAGATAGTGAAAGAAATTTGTAGCTGGAATGTTAAATTTGGAATGTAATTGTTCATAGGATGCAAAGACGTTGTCTATATAAAGATCTCTAAGCAAGTTAATTCCAAATTTTTCCAGATATTAAAACTGCATATGTTTGTGAGGGTTGAAAGAGGTGGTTCTTTTGCAGGGGTGCCACAGAAAGAAGCTTCTCCGTCTTAAAATGCTTTCTACATTGGTTCCAGATTCTAAGTGAGTGGAGCACATTTGGGTTATTAGTGTATTGCCGATAATGTGTGTTTATTGGAGCGCAGAGCAGGGAATACAAAGAAGTACTGCAGGATTTTACTTCTATTGCGGTCCATGCCTGTATATGTTCTTCTATTTGTGTCCAGGTTCTTATCGACTGTATATTTGCCGCCCAGTAATAAAACTGGAAGTTAGGTAGAGCCATTTCTTAATTCATTTTCTGCTTCCTCCTTGCTAGCGAAAACATAGAAATGACCCTGCCATTCCACTTTCAGTTTTGCCGGATACAGGAGGCCGTATTTGACGCTGGCTTGCCGTAACCGCTGTTTAATGTTGTAGAAGGCTGCGCATTTAATAGCTGTTGCTGGAGAGAAGTCAGGGAAGACGCGAATGTGGCTATTTTCATATATAATATCTTCCTTTTTTCTGAGGAGTTCCATCACCTCTAACTTAAATGATAATCGTTCAAAACGAACTATAAAAGATCTTGGTCGGGGTCTGACGGCGTTTGATCAGCGTGACGCTGTAAGCCGCTGCTATCTCAGATTCTGCTTTAAAGTCGCCCCCGATTATTTTAGAAAAAAGTTCAGTTGCGAATTTCACAGGGTTTAAACTTTCTCGATTCTCCGGCAGGCATTCAATTCTGACATTATACCTTCTACTCCCATCTCCTAAAGCAGCCAGTCTGTCTCCAAGTTTTTCTCCGAGTTTTTTTTACATTCCGAACTGACAATTTATGTAAAAAAAATTATAAAAGAATATTTTAAATTCAACTAGTCAAATTACAATGCGAGTTCCTACTCAGCTCCTCAACCTACAAGGTATCAGCTCACAACTTGTATGCACTGAATACTCAAATAAAAAGAAAAACAAACAGAAATTAAATAATCTACAAATGTAGAATTCTATAAAGCTGGAAAGAGAAATTCACACACAGTAGGTCAAGTCACATGCTTCTGAACAGACTGAAAATCTCCAGGCTACAGGAAAAAATACACAGCACATTCTTCAATAGCCAGAGCAGCATGGCAATGAGGAAACTACTTGCTTATTATGCAACTAATACAGAAGGCTAGAAAAGCAAGCTACTTAAGGAAAAGAAAATCGCTTTAACAAAAAAAAAAAAAAAAATTTTCATAGCTTAATATCCCAATTTTCTTCTTTTGATGGATTCTGGATTAAAGAAAAAAAAAAGTGTTTCATTAGGAAAGTAACAGCAAGCAGTGCCTCCGTTACTTTCCTAATGATTTCAGAACTGATCTTAGTTCAAGGAAAAAAGGGAGGGAAAAAGTAACACTTTCTAAAGTATATTACTAAGTAATGAATTACCATAAGAACATACAGAATTTGGGTTAGGGATATGTCGAGTAACGTCTCTTGTTCAGATTTGGTGCATGTTGAACCACTAACAGGGATATTCTAACAAAGTATCTGGCATGTGCCATATGACAGGAGAGATGCATTTGCAACATTAAGAAAAAATTTTAAGTTCATTTATAAATTGATTTAGACTGTACATTTACATGATACTGCCTGGATGATATTTTGAAATTGTTCAGTTATTTTTCAACCACCCTGTATTTGTGTAATAAAAATGGGTTATATTTATTTTAAATTTGTAAAGGTTGTTAAATGTTTAAGACAATCCATAAATTATCTGAACCAAGTTCTTCCAATTAAAGTTGTATGAAACCTATACCAGAAATCAATTATGGAGGAGGGCACTAGTGTTTCCCAGGGCAAATTCACTCACATAATGCTATCACTTTTTAAATATTCATTACCCCAATATAAACAGACAGGTTTTCCTGTAAATCAGCTACTAAAAGGATACCCCCTAAGAAAAGCTGAAAGAGTCTAAACCACCATCTTTAACTCCTGATACCACTGCAAAGATCTGCAAAAATCACACTTATTTTGGAGTTGAATGTTGAAACGTGAGCAGCAATTCGTTTTTATGTTGCTTTGTTCACAGAGAAATTTCATTACTCCCTTTCCCCAGTATGTTAGGAAACACTACCCAATAGAAATGTCACAAGAAAAACTGAGATTAAAAACACAAGGCTGAAGGTAGCTACTTTTTCCATAGCTACTTTTGGAAGACAACTTGTTTAAAAAACAACCAAAGTCATGCCCAGAAAGTCCTTAAGTTAAGACAGGTGAATTTAGTTGTGTGACTGAGGAAATATCATTATTATTTAAAAAAAAAGACACACACATAATCCATCAGACATACAAACACAGCTTTTCCGTAATGAAGCTTTCTCCACACTATGGAGTTAGCTCAGACATAGATTTGTCTTTTGAAAGTTCTAGAATGTGAGCGATCATAATCGTTCAGCTTCAAGCGTCACAAAGCTGTAAGAGGAGACAAAATGGTGAGGTGAATTGCTTTTTAATATGGTGTCCTACACAGTACATAAAAAAAGGAACTAAGCCTTCGAATTCATTCTCAAAATGCATTAAGCATGTCTACAAATGTCCATCCATCCAATTTATAAATGGTTTGTATATTTTAGGGTTATGGAGAGAACACTGCATGTACTCACTGCTATGCATATAGAAATTTCCACACTGGTAATGCAAACAAAAGCTGTAGCAATTAAAAACTGAGGCAAGTTTCAGACGAAAGAGCTATTTGGCATGTCTACACTGTTGAGGAAATGAGCAGCTCATTTGTTAATATCAAGATAAAATGTATTTAATGTTTCTAAGCATAAGACACAATTATTCCAGTTAGCAGGATGGGCAAAACTGCAAATTTCATTGCTAAATAAAAATATACAAATACTAGATTTGTTTTATTAGTTTGGTTTTTGATGCCACACTATAGTATAACCCCCAAAATATGAACACAGTGAAACCACACTGTAACACAGCCTACCAGTTCCATGGCAGGCCCAATTAATATTCTAATTCTCTACTACTATGCAGGCTAAGCAATGAAAAAGTATAGTATATAAATTACATAAACTGAATATTTCTTTAATCAGTAAGATGACAAAAGCAGGAATAAAATTTCTAATAAAGACATGTGGCAGATATTTACATACTTCTCCTGATATTTCAAGCAGTGACAGTATACCTAAAAATATATTAGCTATAATGGGCAAAAAACAGAAATGATTGGCAAAGAAATACCGAAAACAGTAAAACATATAGCCATTTACTGGGGGATGTCCATGGAAGCACTGGTTGCAGAGTAAAATGAAAAGCAATACAAACATTGTTTATTTTAAAACTGCAAAACAGCGGTTCAGAATGAAAAATAGTGGAATCCAGAAACAGCAATGGATAAGGTAACCATAAATTAAATATGCTGCATTACTCCAAGTGTGCCATCTGTATCTCTCTATTTAATGAGCTTATGTAAAAAGCTAAAAATGTCCCCCGTTTAAATCTAAAGACATTACAAAAAAAGGACTATTTTTACCATTCCAAAAATTTTGAAAACTTTTCAACCACTTTCAGAAGAATTCTCTGTACGTCACTTTCAGCAATGAATAGTTGGCCTTTTGCAGTTCAATATCAGTATGTGTACTGTGTCCTCCTTCGTACCCGTGCATAATACTTAGTCACAACAACAGTAATGACTATTCTGCAGTCTGCTCTGAACTTAGTACTTTTACATAATTCTGGTTGTGCAGAGAAATCCATATACACAAACACAGCAAAGAAAATAAAGAAAACAATCTCTCTATTATATAAAAAAAAATCTTGAGACGACTTTTTGGAAAAGATTTTTTCAAGTCCTGTGAGATGAGAATATTGCCATGAGATTTTTTTCAAGTCACGCCGTCCTATCAACCATTTTCAAACAAGACTATGGTACTCTCACCTCTCATTTGTGTGAATCATTTGTCAGACATTTCCTGCACTCTCAGCTCTTATAAATTAACATTTTCTTTACTTTAAATTCCAAATTAAAGACGATATATTATGCATAAATCTTATTGAAGAAGAATTTCCTCATGAAGGGTTATCAACAGAAAAAATGATTACACGGGCAATCCTAGTACCTAGAAAAGAGGAAGTCAAAGGTAATATAGTACATCTTCCGCAGATAACAGACAACAAAGGAGATCTTGATATGCCATTCGTATTAAAATGTTAACAGTTTCCCATTATAATAGCTTTTGCAAAGACAATTTACAAATCTCAGAGCCAAATAATCAAAAAAGTTATTTTATTTAATAGACAGAAAGAAACAAAATTTAATCACAGGCTGTTATACGTCACGCTGATGCAAATGTAACACTTCTCAACCCAATAGAGCATCTTTGGGATGTGGTGGAACGGGAGCTTCGTGCCTTGGATGTGCATCCCACAAATCTCCATCAACTGCAAGATGCTATCCTATCAATATGGGCCAACATTTCTAAAGAATGCTTTCAGCACCTTGTTGAATCAATGCCACGTAGAATTAAGGTAGTTCTGAAGGCGAAAGGGGGTCAAACACCGTATTAGTATGGTGTTCCTAATAATCCTTTAGGTGAGTGTATGTATGTATATATATATATATATATATATATATATACACATATATACACACACACAAACACACACACAATATAAATGTGACATATTTATATATAATATTTAACAGTAAAATAAAACCTTTTATAAAATTACTTCAGAACAGTAAAGCTCTAAAAATGGTTTGTTAGCTTCTAATTTATTTTTAGCAGATCCTAGCCATATTAGATGATAAAGTTTTTAATCCCAAGGAGACATTTAGATGCATAAAAACATATCCAGAGCAACAGAACAAATACAAACAATCAATCAATCAACAAACAAATAATGCATATATATATAGTTTGTTGAAATTGCAAAAGAAGTTAAAAGTATAAGCATTTAATTTGGGCCGAAAAACTGAATTGCCTAGTACCAACAAGAAGAAAAGATTCCCAGAGGTGTTTCTTAGCACACCGTGCAAGAATGAGCCCGTGGCTAAGTGTGCTCCAAGACAGCACCTCTGGGAGCAGATGGAGAGGATTTTTCATGATGGTTTCTAACTCTGACACAATCCTCTTTTCCACAAAAGCTTCCAGTGTCCAGGGTTGGCCCTGTGATGGAGCAGGCTTTTCTGATAAATTTATTCAGGCATAGTGCATCATTTGTACTCAAGTTGAGCCCCCAGGAGAACACAGTGTAGGACAATACTCCACAATACATAGGTTCATGCTTTCACTGTTTCATTTGTGCTGTTTGGACGTATATTCTAAAGTTATGAAAAGTAACACTCAAAGTGCATGTTTTGGTATAAACATATTTGGAGTTTGTAAAATTATTGTGCTTTCATTAATTATCACAGGATAGTTTCTTAGATTTATAAATTCTGAAAACGCAATGCCTGGCCTCCGTTAGGATTTATAGTACATGTGCATTTGGTAAAGCAAATATAATCATTCGTTTGAAAGCAGCAAAAAGTGAAAAAGAATCTTTTTTTTTTTTTTTTAATCATTTCAAAACAGTAAAACTAGACCTGTTAGTTGTGGAGATTTCATAACCATCTTTTTCATGGTTATTGCTAATGCATTATGATTCACTTTTAGGTGTTGAAAGCTTATTGCAACACTTGTGCTAATAAGAACAAGTTTTTTTTTTTTTGGTAAAAATGTGATTGTATTTTGGAACTTGGTGTATACTGCGATTTAAATACAAAACAAATTTTTCCCCAGATGTAAATAATCTGAAAGAGAAATGTCTGCCTTTAATTTTTATGTATGGGAGATATATACTGGGTCAAATAAGAATTTGGATTCAGTTAAAGCAAAGTAATTGAAAAATGTCCAAAACTGAGCCCAAGTTTAAAGGATTGAAAACACTGTTTGCCTAAAAGGAGAACAAAAAAAGATTCTTGCCAACATGATCAACAAAAAAAAAAAAATTATAGCTATTCTTCATAGATTTGAAGGTGCTGAATCTAAATTTAACAATGGAATTGCTTTATCACATTACATTTTTAAGAGAGAGAAATATTTTAAATATTTATAAAATGTAGTCACTCAGTAGTTTCTTCCCCTGCTATAATCCTCTGAAGGTGTTCCATGGTAGAATGACCAACAGATGTCTGCTAACATAGACTCGCTTCATCTTCCACTTGAACATCTCCCCGTTGTGGTGCTGTCTGGCTGAAATTCTCCCCTTATTCAACAGAGACTGCACTTATGTCCTTAGAGACAAAAATCCAAATGTGGGTGTAAGAAACATTATTAAAAATATGTTGCACTGAAGTGCTAGGTAGGAAAAAGAAGTTCAAAGTTTTCTGCCTTTGAATTCTCAAATGCCTTCCCAAACACTTTTTTCAAATTCATACAGCTTGGATTTCAAGCTTGCATCCTTCAAAAGCTCCAGGATTTGAGGTTCCAAAGACACCTTCCTTTATTTTTGCTTTGCAAATGTGAGGAACCATGTGCATCTCTATTCATCGACCTCAGAAAGTCCTTGATCAAATCCAGCTTTGTATGAAGTAGGGGCAAAATCTTTCTAACCACCTAAAAATGCATTCTTGGCTATTCTGAAGGATTAAGAAGAGAGGAAAAAAAAATGCTGACTGAGAGCAAAAAAAACCCATAGCAAATACTTGAATTCAGGTTGTTTCCAACTCAATTGCTGTTAAGTACAGGGAAGACTGCCATCTAAGAACTCAAAATACAATTCAAATAATATTCAGAGCATGAAAAATACTTACGCCACAAAAACATTTAAAAAAAAAAAAAACATTTTTTTTCCCCATTAAACTGACATGTCAAGGAAACATTGTGACAAAGAAATACTAATTTAAATCCAGAAATGGATTCAGGGCACCTATATCTATAAAGTACAATGATTTTTTTTTGCATAGGAGGATATTGGTGCAGGCCTGTGTTATTAAATACTTTACAGTCCAAAAAAGTGAAACCATTATGAGAATATGCTGTAGCATAATGAGGGAATAAACGCATTAATAAAAGTATTTACCGTGTGTTTATAATATAAGACAATATTCTTTGCAAAAGAATGAACCTTACCCAAGAGTAGCTTACAGAAAATGCCAGTATATATATATATATATATATATATATATATATATATATATATATAAATAAAATAAATCATGGGTCGAGACGTGACCTTCTCAGAAAGTCACTGACGTCCCGCAAGAACAACCAATTTAAAACAAGATTGCGGACGCCTAACCTCTCAGTTGTTGGAATGCTTTAGGCAGACACACTTCATGTGCTCTAAGCTCTTAAAAATTTTACATGTTCTAGATGGTACGTCAATGACTAAGCGAAGAAGAAAGGGAGCACGTTTGAGAGAAAAAAAAAAACACAAAAGCGTGGGAGAGAAAAGGCAAAAAGAATGCAAAAAAGAACAATGATAATCTATGTGATATCTGTTTCAACAGTGGAGTTGAAATCCTCATAGATCCAATCAGGCTCAGAAATAAAAGACTTTATAAAGACGTTCAAAAACGTTGGCACGATACACATGCAGAGCAGGTTACAAATTATTAAAGCAGTGGAATTTGAAAGTCTCAAAAAAAAAAAAAACCTTGGTACGATACACATGCAGAGCAAGTTAAAAGAATATGAAGATAGTATAATTCGAAAGTATAAAAAAAAAAAGGTTAAGATCGCATTACCACAAACAAATGAAAATTGTTACTCTTTCAAATAACAGAACAGGAAAAAGACTGAATATATCGATATAGGTGATATGTCAGAAGTATACAGATATTGTAAGGCTTTAAAAAGTTTAAGTCGGAGACTTGTAGATTGTCTAATTCGTGTTGCGATCAGGGAAAAGTAGCGTTGCCTTCTAATGAAGAGGCTTATCCACAAGAATTAAAAGATTTGTTGTTTGGTGAAAAAACACTACAGGCAAAAAATCAGAGTCTACAATAATCTATTTGTGTTCACATCATTCAATGCTCAAAACATAGATTTACACTATAATGGACCATACGCTATGAGAATCTGTAGTCCCGCAACAATTAAAGCTACAACAAGGTTAATTTTGAAGAAACCACAATTAGGTCAGGTGAATATTTATGATCACGGAGAAGCAATATAACAGAGTCAAAAGAGTATGTAACAATTCCCATGAAAAATCTCTTTAAATTGTATATCCGGTTAACCAAACCCAGGGGTGGCTCTGCCCCCCTGCTCGCTTCGCTCGACAACTTGTGGATGTCCCGCCCACGTATGCGGATGTACAATTTAAACAGACTGTTGTTCTTATGGGAATTGTTACATATGCCTAAGAGAACTTTTACACATTACAGCGAATAATTAACCATATTAAAAATAATTTATTTTCAAATTACTATATTTTATGTTGTGTTAGAGGTATTCATTGCGTAATACGATTTTGTTCAGTTTGGCTTTGAAATTAACACACAAGTACTTATTAAACTTACACTTTTACTGTAAAACTTCAGCAAAAACAATTATAGTAAGTAAATTTTCATCAATATTGCATTGAATTTTGATTCTGTATTTGGACTTTCATCGTGATAAGGCAACGTATAACTGCCCATGATTGGATTTCGTTTCTCCCTCTCTAATAAATAAAATATATATTATTATATATTATTTATATATATAAATTTATATATATATAAATAAGTTTTTTGAATGTTTGTCTCTGAAATTTGTTAATTGTCTTTGCAAAAGCTATTGTAACAAGAAACTGCAAACGTTTTAATACGAATGGCATATCAAGATCTCCTTTGTTGCCTAATGTTATGCACGGAATATATACTACATTACCTTTCTTGGATAGATCCTTCTTTCTACAGTATTTGTGCAGTGTGAACGGTTGTAGATATTCTTTGGGATATTGTAAGTTGATTTTTCATCTTCATCATGATCATCACCACCAACTGTTTCAGCATTGTCTATTGATACACTTAACCAATCTGCTATGTAACCAATCATCTATTTTGGCGTTAACTCTTTTGACTTTGTTTCTCTGTGCTACTGTTGATAACCCTTTCGTAATGAAATTCTTCAATAAGATTTAGACATAATACGTCTTCTTTAAATGGGAACTTAAAGTGAAAAAAATGTTAAAATTTATAAGAGCTGAGAGAGCAGGAATTGCGTCTGTCAAAAGCATTCACACAAATGTGAGGTGAGAGGACCATGTGGGTGGTTGAATATGGTTGAGAGAGGGGCGTGACTGGAAAAAAATCTCATGGCCAAAGTCTTGTCTAGCGGTACTTGAAAAAAAATCATGTCTCGTCTCAGGATTGTTTTTATATAATAGAGAGACTTTGTTTAAAACATTGGCAGAGATGGCATTCAAATTTCAATCAAATGCTTGTTACAACTGTGTACACAATATTAGGGTCTTTCTTAGCACATTATGCAGAACAGTTTATCTATAAACCTGTAATCTCTTATTGGGAATCAAACCCCAGCTTGAAGCAGACTGGAGGCACCAAAAAAAAAAAAAAAAATCACTTGAACAATAAAAAAAACAAACCATGTCTATCCACATTTTGTCCTGTGTAATGCAGTAAAATGGGCTTGTTTAAAAATAAATAGTACTATTATTAGTCATTCTGCTTTCAAAGTCAAGGTCATGTCCATCAACCAGTGATGATTTACTGTTTTGACTGTGTACAATAGGCCAATTTAATCAATACCTGCTTAAAACTGTCAGTCCAAACAGCTACTTGATTTCTAAATCTGCCAAATTCAATTTTAGTTTTGTAGAGATTCAGAACCTATTGTGGAAGAATCAGTTACTAAGCAAGAAAAAATACCTGGATTGGGGGTGCCAAGCCCCACAAAGAAATACTCTTGCACACCACGAAATCCCACATATTTTCAGCCACCAATTAAGCTAAATACAGGGATCCTCAATTCCAGTCCTGGAGGGTCACAGTGGCTACAGGCTTTCCTTCTGACTAGCTTCCTCATTAGAACAATCCTTGCTGATAATGAAACTTGGTATTTAACTATTTGGCTTGATAGTATTTTCATTCATCCAAAAGAAATCTTAATTGCATTGTAGAGTTTCCTTCTCCAGAAATAATTATCCATATGTTTTGTGGACGAGAACAGATTTAAACGTATTGTTCCTTCCAATTCCCTTCTCATTTATTTCTAAACATTTTTAACACAGATACTTCATGGTACATATGCACAGGTTTAAAAGGAAGCATGTCAGCTGGTTAACTGCATTTCATTATGACTGGTTAAGCAAACAAACAAACAAAACTGAAATACAGCTGCTAAAAACTAAAATAAGGGCTCTGAATTTTAACAGGAAAGATGACTAAATTTAAGCCCAAAAAACATATTGCTTTTGTAGTAAATAACTGGGTACTAATTAAGATAGTGGTTGAAGTGAAAACGTGGAGCCATTGTGGAAGTTCAGAACTGTAACTGAGAGACTCTGATCTACAATATAACTACAGTTTGTCCTTGATGAATAAAACTGCTAACAAGGTACATAAATACCAACTTCTCTATCAGCAAAGACGGAATTCTAATTTGGAAACTGGCTGGAATAAAAATCTGTATCCACTGCAGCCCTCCTGATACACAAAATGTGTATTTAGTATACAGGAAGAAATTCCAGTTACCTAAAGAAAAGGCCCCAGAGAAACAAAGACTATACAAATTCACTCAGGCAGCCATGCCTAAACTATGGATTATTATACCATCCTCCGCTTTCTGATTTTACAATACTTTATTTTAGGAAATTATAATTATTACATGAAGATGGAAAATGCTTTAATAGCCTTAATTCAAGAGACATGGCAGACTGCATAGTGTCCATAAATGCATCTAAAGAAATATACCATATGAGAGATTCTGTCTACAAACATAACTAAAATTAAAAATATTCTTAAAAAAAAAAAAAAATAAAAAAAAATATGCAGTCTCTCAGAGAATTTAAACACCTTTAGCCTATAGACATGTATGTACTGTCATGTGAAAAAATAAGAACAAATCAACGAATCACTGGGACGCAGGAGTGATCAAAAATATCACCCAGTCAACGTCACAGACTGGTGCACAAATATGTAAAAGGCCTACAAGAAGTCATACAAGAATCACTTCTGCTAAAGGGGGCAATACCACCTTCGACGCCAAAGGTACACATACTTTTTTCTCAGTAGACCATATCCATTGATTATATTTAAATAAATGATTGTAAAGAAATCTTCCTTTGTGTTGTTATTCAAGTATACCACCTTTATCTGCCACATTGTTCGCCTGTTGAAATATGTATGAAAAAGTCAACAGTTTTCATGTGGTGTATTTACTTTTCACATGAGTAAAAAATCATCATGGAGTGCCTAAAGATGCTTTTGTAATATTGTGATTTGTTTACCATACACAGTTTCATAAGTAGAATGCCTACTGTCTGATAACTGGAATCTAGATGTTCAACCTACCTAAACTAAATGAACTATGAGGGGAAAACGCTCCAGAGTTTTTAGCAAATAGGTGGTGGGGAAACACATTAAGATCGTCCAAATTTTTTTAAGTGCACTTCCACTGGAATCCAGCATGCTCTTTAATAATTAAACAATATGAAAAAAGGAACATTAATAATCTGAAAAAAATACTGACGCCATTCTTTAGGCTGAACCATTGTCACATTTTCACAAATGTGAAAGCTCAAGAGAAAAAAGGACTTACTGTGCTGTTCAAAATAGTTTCATAATAATTTTTGACAGCCAACACTGACGCAGTTAACAATGCAGGCTAATATCAAATACCAATAGAATTACTTCAGCTAAAAATGAAAGGTCAGTAGATTTTCTAGCATAAATATGAACAAGCCAGCCAATAACCATTAAAAGACTGCATAAAACATATGCTTATGGTAATACTTTCATAACTAAACAGAACACTAACAAGTAGAGAGATGTGTGTGACTTTTAACATATGATCAGAGAATACTTAATTTATCCTAACACTTGTACATACTAAATTAATTCAATGACAAACACATAACTGATATCTAAGTCTGAATCCAAACATTATAATATAAATGCCACATAAATCCACAAGCTGGTTATTCAGTTTCCTATTTAAAGCTGCATATCAAGTCTCTTTGTCAGATATCACAGAACAGCTTGCAAGATTGTTTACATTTGTATCATGTAATGAAAAGTGGTCTCTGATTTCACATCCATTATTTTACAATTCCTGTAAGAAGTCTGTCTAATTTACAATGTTTCTCCCCTAAATCAGTCATTTTCTGTTAATTCAGGATGACCTCCAACACAAAGAGCTCAGGAAAAAGATCAGGCCATAATTCCAACCATTGATAAAACTGCAAACTACCCTCCGATCCATACAAATATACAAATTCACTGAGATGATGGTCAATGACATTGTTCATTGTCGATTGGCAGGCAACATAAATCAAAAACTGCCACTAGAATTCAAACATAAGCAGAAATTTCCTTAAAGCACCAAACTGTGGCTGTTAAACTAAACATATCAATAAACACCCAATGGCCATGTTATGAACCTCTACGATTGGGCAAAAACATTTTTTAAGGGTCAATAATCATGCAAAGTCAACAAGTGTGTTTGCACACCACTGCATTTTTACTCATTATTTGGTTTATTTGCAAAACACAGCTGTTTGAATAAACTGCCTATCCTCAAACAAGTTGAAGACTACTTGCAAAGTATGCACTACAGCACTTAGGACAAAAAGGACAAGTATGAAAAAGGCAGTGTAGAAAAGAAATCCAGCTCTGCTGAAGGTGTGTGCTTCAGTTTTATGACAATAGAAGTTTTATGACAATAGACAGGGAAGTTTCATTTAAATTAGGGATGCTCCCATCAGGTGTTTTAAGGCCAAAACCAATCATACCCTCATTTTCAACACATGTACAAATCATGTATCTTTATATCTGAACTCACTACAACTGGATAAAACCGGTAAAAACATTAACTTTTCAACTGTTTTGTCTGTCTTGAAAATGTAGTGAGATTTTACCACTTAATTTTTGGCCCAGGATTGAAAGCATTCAGAGTTTTAAGTTCTACATATATTAATTGATAGGCTGCACTAGACACAAATTATTTTAAAAGTTGTTTCAATCAATACATCAATAGGGTCAGGAGGTTCCGTTAATGTTCAAATCAAACACATGAAATATTGGGGGGCGGTGCACATGTAATCTTTGCGATTTTGTCGGTGGCATAATTGCTGGAGCCAGGCGGGCTTATTTGAGGATTTTTACAACTGCTGATCTCCTGAGATTTTCACATACAGCAGTCTCAAGAGTTTACTCAGAATGATGTGAAAAACAGAAAACATACAGCAAGAATGGAAGCAAAATACACAACATGAAAAACCTTGAGGCAAATGAGAAACTACAGTTAAAAGACTGTTGGGTTCCAGTCCTTTCATTCAAAAAGCACTGTGCTGAGGCAACAGTAGGAAGAGGCTGGCTAAAATTTATCCTGATTTAATGAATTTTCACTTCTGCTGAGAAACACAAACGGTGGGTACAGAATTTGACAGCATCTACATTAATCTATGCCCTCAGCCTGCCATGTGTCAATCGGTTCTTTCATGAATTCCACTGCTTATTCCGAGTACTGTTGCTAACCATGTGCATCCTTCATGACCACAATTTGCACATCCTTGAATGGCTATTTCCAGCATTATATCACACTATCACAAAGTAAAAGGTATCTCAAACTGGTTTAATGAACGTGACAGTGAGTTCATTGTTCTACAGCCACTTTGCCAATCACTGGATCTGAATCCAAAGTAACACCTTAGGTATGTGACAGAACACAGGATACACAGCATGAATGTGAAGGTGAAAAATCTGCAGAAATGGCGTGATGCAATCATGTCAACTTGGACAAGAATCTCAAAGGAATGTTTTCAACATCTTGTAGAACCCATGCCACAATGAAGTAAGGCTGTTTTTATGAGCCAAAAGAGGCCCTACCCGTATTAGTATACTGATCCTAATAATTTTCTCTGGGAGTGTAGATGTTTCATGTTAAATGGAACAAAAATTATAGCAGATTAAAATACAGGACAGGGGGTTTTAAGCACTACTTGAATACTGGCTACTAATGATGCTTCTACAAAACAACATCCAAGTCAAGTTTTGAATATTTCTAAAGTCCTACTGTCCACCACACTAGTCGGTAACTTGCTCCCTGCGCCTCTGTGTGTGAAGAAAAACTTAGTTTGTGCGAAAGTTACCTTAAACGAGTTTCCAACTGTGCCCGTGGTCTTGATCTCAAATTAAAGTAACTGTCTCAATCCACTATACTAATGCCTTTCATAAGTTTAAACAATTAAATCATATTAACTCTTTGCTTAAACCGAAGAGTTCCAACTCCTATCTTTCCTCATAAATCATAAACCCCTGCAGTAGTAAAATCAGCCTGGTAGCTATTCTCTGGACGTAGTTTTGAAACCGGGTTATTAAAGCGCTTGTAAATGCAATCAACGATCCAATGTCCTTCTCACACAGAGTACTTTTAGATTTCAGAACTTCCCGATGTGTATGCAGATCTAATGTACTCAAATTTCGATCAAAACGCTGTTGTACTTTGGGGACCTCGACAGTGCTTAGCAGCTCACTCAGCATTTGTAAACAGATACACAACTCTTGTATGTCCTCCACCTTTTCCAGCTCATTTGCTCCACACTGCATGACCAGATCAATAACACTGCATGTACCAAATGATTCCAAACAATTACTGCCTCGCCCCAAGGCGAATTCCTTGCGTAATTCTGATACTCCCGATAATGGGTTGTTTAAATCTGCGCATAGTAGTATTGTTATAGTGAAATTAAGTGGAACGCACGCTCACTTTAAAATCCGTTGCCACGGACAGCCACTAGAGGCCACTCGCACGCACGTTGTCTCTGTTTTCCTCCACAGTAGGGTATTTAAATGCCCAACCACTACTGTCAATCAAACGACACTATAATCACAACCCTTTTTCTGTGTTTAATCAGAAGGTACTAATCAAATGATCACGAACGCGCGGACAAGTCGTTGCCAAAAATACAAGCGACAGTCTTCTACAAACTACAGCCACATTGAGCACGACTCTATTCCAAGTTTCTACACATTTCATACGTTTTCGGTAGCCCTCCCACAGACACCCCCGTCACAACACCCCGCCTGCCCCACCATAAACATATATATTTACAATTTTGATAACAAAATTAAAAACATACCGAAACATTGGTAAATACTTAAAAACAATTTTTTTAAAAGTAACTACTTTAAAAATCGGAGATCATGTTTACAAAAATAACTGGTTTTAACCACAAAAGCAACGAAATACGAACACTTAACTCTTATACTAATGATTTAACAAAACAAAAAAAGAGCATTAAGACAGGCACGGATTTTGCAACTGCTTTAACACAACAAAACTGTCCTGTAGCTGTATAGAAAAAAGGAATCCGTCGTTGTAAAGACGGGAACGCGTGTACTTTGCCCAGACGAGCGTCTTGTTTTACTACTAGGTGGGTCGTAAAGAGACCAAGCCAACCGCCGAAGTTGTTCACGGCACGCGGCTCCGCAAAACGAGACGCCTCGCGAGGACAGCCAGTCCTTTCAGACACAAAGTTACACTTCCTTCTCGTGCCGCACTGCTACTTTGTGTGTGTAGGCGACCATCTAGAAGCAGCGTTGCCTCCTAAAAACTAAAAATCGACACGGAGTCGAAACAAGCTAATATCACGTAGCTTTTCGAAGTGCTTCAGCATTTAACTGGCTTCTAGGAAAAAAAAAACACAGAAGCTGTGAGTGAGAAGTCGGTAAGCGATTCGAAGTAAATCACAATACAGAATAACAATAAAGGCACATGAAGACTCCGAAATCCACGGACTGGAACTGACACCGGATTCAAGCCCCCGCTTATTTGTTCGTTGACATTACAAACAAACCCCTCATTTCTGGCGGACCACCTTCGGAAAGCACGTAGAGATAAACTTCTAGCTCTTACCTGCCGTGAAACCAGTCCTTACAGATATCACACTCGATCATAAACCGGTTTACATCGTAGGGCTGCCGGCAGACACAGTACAGCGGGGCCGCCGCCATCTTCCTACCGTCCCCTAACAACGCTATGAGAGGCGGGGACTCCGGAGAAGCCCGACAGTTGTCGAAAAGCTACGAATCGTCAACTAAATGAGGCCGGGCATGTGCGAAGTGCGCAGACTGGAGTGACAGGCTGGTGAGTTGACAGGAATTAGGTCGTCGGCGAAGTTTGCGTAAATTAACTATGCTGACTCATAACGCGTTGCGCCTGGCAAAACTGATTTTTCTACCACACAACGAAACCAGACATTGCTACGATGTGAAATCTACTTGCAGGTCACGCGCAGACTTGTCTCGTGTGTAACCGATGCCAAAAGTCCCGATTCAGACACACAGGCGCATTGATTATGTCCTGTTGTCGTCCAGCACAGTTTGCAGGCTTATGCATTTCATTAGAGTGCACGGAAGCTCGTTTCTAATTGAACATTCAGAAAACGAGAATACGGCACTTGCGAAGAAAGCAGCGTTATAGATAAAACAAGGCACCTACTATAATGAGCAGCGTCAGGGGTGACCGTGGGCAAGCAGCACTAAACTAGGACCGAGCACGCAATTCAATTTTAAAATCGTCTTCGTGCTTGTTAAATTATAATTTTAACGTTAGCATTCATATGTAATTGTAGTATACAAGGAAACTAAGGAATAATTAAAAAACAAACCACTGACGCTGGAGCAGATTTGCTTATCTTGTAATTTTAATCAAACCCCTCCTCGGATTTCAGATAAGTTATTCGAATCGTTAATTCCTTTTATCTTCCCGTGAGTTTTGGTAAATAATCATAGAAGAAAGTGCATTTTGTTTGGAAGCCCCTGCTCGAAATACCTCCCTAGGTTTATTGAATGGGATCTGCCAACAACAGCACAACTTTGTGCTTGATTTAAGGGCGATTTTATGTTATGTCCCTGAAGCAGATTCCTCCCAGTTTTAGTGGATCTCCATCCATCCATCCAAGGCAAAACAGGACCATGAATTGAATGACTAGACATGTGCACTCACATTTATTGATAGCAGAAGGTGCTCATTTCAGGTTCAGGAGTTTGTGAAATTTATGTTTATGACCATGAATTCATGCATTGTCTAGTCCCACTTTATCCCAAGCAGTGCCACAAGGAAGCTGGGGCCTGTCCCAACAAGCATTTGCAGCAAGGCTGGAGCAATCCCTGGACAGACCACCAGTCCTTCACAGGGAGAAAACACATTCTAGGAACAATTTAGTGTCACAAATCTATACCTAACCTGTGTGTCTTTGGATTGTGGGAGGAAACCCACACAGACACCTGGAGAACATGCAAACTGGATGGCTTCCTAGTTCAGTGTCAGCCGCGTTCTTAACTGAATGTATCATTTAATCAGAGTGTTCACCCAGCCCTGTGTAAGGAGAGTTTGAATTAATAACTTTTTTTTTTTTACATTTTTGAAAGATTTTTACAGCTTTCATGACGATTATATTTTCTACCCTTTTTGTTCATTTTACTGCCCTTGTCAATAAATTTATGTTTTTGTTTTTTTCTTGATAAACCATGTGCCAAATTTCCCCCAAGACAAGTAAAGATCTATCTATCTATTTATATTATTTAACTTGACTTTCAGACAGCATTTAATAAAGAGCCACATGAGATGTTGGACATCAAACTAAAAGAAGTGGAAGTATGTAGATGGGTACAAAATTGGCTCAGAAAGATGCATCAGAGGGTGATGGCGCAAGGAACCTTATCAGAATTGGCTGATATTAAGAATGGTGTTAAATAGGAGTCGGTGCTGGGGCCGATGCTATTTTTAAAATATATCAATGATTTGGATAGGAATATAAATAACAAGTTGGTTAAATTTGCAGATTTTACAAAGGTGGTGGATTTGCAGATAATCTAAAATATGCTGAATCATTTATTGAGTATTACATATTTTAGATTATCTGCAAATCCACTACCTTGGTATAATCTGCAAATTTAACCAACTTCTTATTTATATTCCTATCCAAATCATTACTTAGTATTACAAACCCAGGCGCAGAGGATGCACAAACCACTGTGTTTCTTTGTCCCAAGCCCGGATAAATGGGGAGGGTTACGTCAGGAAGGGCATCCAGTGTAAAATTTTGCCAAATCAATATGCGGGCAACAATACAAATTTCCATACCAGATCGGTCGAGCCCCGGGTTAACAACAACTGCCACCAGTACTGTTAGTCAACAGGGTGCTGGCGGAAATTGGGCTACTGTTGGCCGAAGAAGAAGATGGGGAGACATGTCTGGAGGCAGGAGGAGAGGAGGAAACTAAAGAGAGTGGAACTGAGGGTAGGAACTTTGAATGTGGGCAGTATGACTGGTAAGGGGAGAGAGTTAGCTGATATGATGGAGAGAAGGAAGGTTGATATATTGTGTGTGCAGGAGACTAAATTGAAGGGGAGTAAGGTGGTGGATTCAAATTGTTCTATCATGAGATAGAAGATGGGAGGAGAAATGGGGTAGGGGTTATTCTGAAGGAACAGCACGTCAAGAGTGTTTTGGAGGTAAAAAGAGTGTCAGACAGAGTAATGATTATGAAGCTGGAAATTGCAGGTGTGATGATGAATGTTGTTAGTGCCAATACCCCGCAAGTTGGGTGTGTAATGGGTTAGAAAAAAGATTTTTGGAGCGAGTTGGATGAAGTGATGAACAGTGTACCTAAGGGACAGAAAGTGGTGATTGGAGCAGATTTCAATAGACATGTTGGTGAAGGGAACAGTGGAGACGAGGAGGTGATGGGTAGGTATGGTGTCAATGAGGAATGGAGAAGGTCAGATGATAGTGGATTTTGCCAAAAGGATGGACATGGCTTTCGTGAATATGTATTTTAAGAAGAGGGAGGAACATAGGGTGATGTACAAGAGTGGAGGAAGATGCACACAGGTAGATTACATCCTATGCAGAAGAGTCAATCTGAAGGAGACTGAAGACTGCAAAGTGGTGGCAGGGGAAAGTGTAGTTAAGCAGCACAGGATGGTGGTCTGTAGGATGACGTTGGAGATCAAGAAAAGGAAGAGAGTGAGGGAAGAATCAAATGGTGGAAGTTGAAAAAAGAAGACTGCAAGGTTGAGTTTAGGGAGGAGGTGAGACAGGCACTGGGTGGCAGTGAAGAGTTACCAGACAGCTGGGAAACTACAGCAGATGTAGTAAGGGTGACAGCAAGAAGGGTGCTTGGCATGACATCTGGAAAGAGGAAGGAGGAAAAGGAAACCTGGTGGTGGAATGAGGAAATACAGGAGAGTATACAGAGGAAGAGGATGGCAAAGAAGAAGTGGGATAGTCAGAGAGATTCAGAAAGTAGACAAGAGTACAAGGAGATAAGGCGCAAGGTGAAGAGAGAGGTGGTGAAGGCTAAAGAAAAGGCGTATGATGAGTTGTATGAGAGGTTCGACACTAAGGAGGAAGAAAAGGACCTGTACAGATTGGCTAGACAGAGGGACCAAGCTGGGAAAGATGTACAGCAGGTTAGGGTGATAAAGGATAAAGATGGAAATGTACTCACAAGCAAGGAGAGTGTGTTGAGCAGATGGAAAGAGTACTGATGATGATGAATGAAGAGAACGAGAGAGAGAAAAGGTTGGATGATGTGGAGATAGTGAATCAGGAAGTGCAACGGATTAGCAAGGAGGAAGTAAGGACAGCTATGAAGAGGATTAAAATGGAAAGGCCGTTGGTCCAGATGACATACCTATGGAAGCATGGAGGTGTTTAGGAGAGATGGCAGTGGAGTTTTTAACCAGATTGTTTAATGGAATCTTGGAAAGTGAGAGGATGCCTGAGGAGTGTAGAAGAAGTGTACTGGTGCCGATATTTAAGAATAAGGGGGATGTGCAGGACTGCAGTAACTACAGGGGAATAAAATTGATGAGCCACAGCATGAAGTTATGGGAAAGAGTAGTGGAAGCTAGGTTAAGAAGTGAGGTGATGATTAGTGAGCAGCAGTATGGTTTCATGCCAAGAAAGAGCACCACAGATGCAATGTTTGCTCTGAGGATGTTGATGGTGAAGTATAGAGAAGGCCAGAAGGAGTTGCATTGCGTCTTTGTGGACTTGGAGGAAGCATATGACAGGGTGCCTCGAGAGGAGCTATGGTATTGTATGAAGAAGTTGGGAGTGGCAGAAAAGTACGTTAGAGTTGTACAGAATATGTACAATGCAAGTGTGACAGTGGTGAGGTCTGCGGTTGGAGTGACGTATACATTCAAGTTGGAGGTGGGATTACATCAGGGATCAGCTCTGAGCTCTTTCTTATTTGCAATGGTGATGGACAGGCTGACAGACGAGATTAGACAGGAGTCTCCGTGGACTATGATGTTTGCTGATGACATTGTGATCTTTAACGATAGTAGGGAGCAGGTTGAGGAGACCCTGGAGAAGTGGAGATATGCTCTAGAGAGGAGAGGAATGAAGGTCAGTAGGAACAAGACAGAATACATGTGTGTAAATGAGAGTGAGGTCAGTGGAATGGTGAGGATGCAGGGAATAGAGTTGGCGAAGGTGGATGAGTTTAAATACTTGGGATCAACAGTACAGAGTAATGGGGATTGTGGAAGAGAGGTGAAGAAAAGAGTGCAGGCAGGGTGGAATAGGTGGAAAAGAGTGTCATGAGTAATTTGTGACAGATGGGTATCAGCAAGAGTGAAAGGGAAGGTCTACAGGACGGTAGCGAGACCAGCTATGTTATATGGTTTGGAGACGGTGGCACTGACCAGAAAGCAGGAGACAGAGCTGGAGGTGGCAGAGTTAAAGATGCTAAGATTTGCACTGGGTGTGACGAGGATGGATAGCATTAGAAATGAGTACTTTAGAGGGTCAGCTCAGGTTGGACAGTTGGGAGATAAAGTCACAGAGGCGAGATTGCGTTGGTTTGGACATGTGCAGAGGAGAGATGCTGGGTATATTGGGAGAAGAATGCTAAGGATAGAACTGTCAGGGAAGAGGAAAAGAGGAAAGCCTAAGTGAAGGTTTATGGATGTGGTGAGAGAGGACATGCAGGTGATGGGTGTAACAGAATGAGATGCAGAGGACAGAAGGATATGGAAGAAGATGATCCGCTGTGGCAACCCCTAACGGCAGCAGCCAAAAGAAGGAGATTACTGAGTATTACACATAAAAAGTGAAAATGTTAGATTTGAATACCCAATGGAAGGTCTGATAATCAAAAGTACACCTTATGAGAAGGATTTAGGAGTCATATTGGACTCGACACTATCAGTTCCAAACAATATTCAGAAGCCATTAAAAAGACAAATAGAATGTTAGGTTAAATACCACAATGTGTGGACTACAAGTCCAAGGAGGTTCTGCTCAATATTTATAACGCACTGGTGAGGCATCGTCTGGAGTATGATGTGCAGTTTTCGTCTCCAGGCTACAAAAAGGACATAGAAGCACTGGAAGATGTACAGATAAGAGTGACTATATTGATTCCTGGGCTACAGGAAGCAAATTACATATTAAGAAAGATAAAAACAGCTGAGCCTTTTCAGTTTAAGCAAAAGGAAGTTAACCTCAGTTGCTTGTAATTCTTTACCAGATGCCATTGACACTGAGGTAATCTGACTTTTAGCTACAGGACTACCACTTCAGATTTTGTTCTTGATTAACTGTGTAGCCCTGAGTAAGACCATTAACCTGCCTGTGCTTCAACTGTAAAATATGAATCTAAAAATTGTACTGTAACCTATTATGATATCTTGGATACAGATATCAGGCAAATACAGTATGTAAAAATTAGATGCAGAGCAAATCAGCAGTTAACCAGTTAACTTGACCCTAATTACCCTTGTGTATATTTATCATATGTACAGCATCACTTTCAATACAATATTTTATAATGAGAAAAGTAAAATACTTTCAAAAAGTGATCTGCACTCATACACTAAGCACAATGATGATGTTCTCAGAAAAAAATTCCATCCATCCATTTTCTAGCTTGTTTATCCATTTGGGACCCAGTCTCTACATTGGTCATAAAGTTGGTGCCAACCTGTAACTGAGGACCAGTTTATAGGAAAGCGCATCCGCATACAGCTACTATCACTCGCATCAGATATATCAGAGTACATAAATAACACAATCTGCACATTTTGCGAAGTAAAACATTTCTGGAAACAAAGCAGAATATGCCAATCCCGCACAGCCAAAGAACAATATTAAAAGTGTCATTTGCGGCAAAATGGGAACACTAACATGCCACAGAATTAAGCAACGAGTTTAGTAAATAGCAGGGACAGTCTTATAGCAGATTAAATCTGCAGATTATGTACTCCTCGGGGGACTGAGTTTGAGACTCCAGCTCTAAATTACCTTAATATGAAAGAATACGTGTGTGAATGTGTCCAGTGATGGTTTGATGTCCTACTCGGAACTGTTTTAGGCACTCCGTTCCTGTACTCTACTAGAGGATACGATTGTCTGCTTCTAGGTTATTGAGAAGTCTGCAAACAAGTAAATTCAATTTATATCAATGGGAATTTCCACCCGAATTTGTATAACAGATGTACCTGGAACCCCCGTGGCAGAATACACTTCAGTAATGCTTCGAATCCGCGCAGCCCCACAGATGTAAAAATGAAGCTCATTGTTAACCATCATATGACACTGACATTTTTTTTACTTAAATAATTATAAGTGCAATTTGTTAAACTGTTTATGTAGACATTTTGATGATGCAAATGTCTTTTCCCTTAATCGAGGTAAAATGCCATAAATCAGTAGCCCTGCTAACAAAGAACATACACATTACCCGTTAGTATTGTAACACGCCGCACAAAGCCTTTTATGAATATATGAATATTAAGACAAAAAAAACTCGGCGACCTCTTGATATAGTTTAGATCTGGGTAGCCAGTACGGTTTATAATTATATTATTCATTGTGCAAAAAATATTTTTTTAAAAAATCAGTTATGAAAATAGTATTACGGAAAGCGTCTGAGTACACATTTTATTTATCTGCATTGAATTAAACTGTGGCACACATTCGGGCCCGCGCCAGCGATTTAGCTGTCGCACGTGTCACCCCACATCAAGACGGACCACTTCACATTGTGTGTCGCCGGACTGCCGCTGCTGACGTGCGCTCCGTGTACTACGTGCCTGCTCGTGGAGGGTCCGCCAGTCATGCGCGTCTCGGACTCGAGTGTGAGCGACTCAGCATCTCATTGGGTATTCGGGAACAAGTGGAGTGCAACTCCCTGTAGATCCGAAAGATCGCCCCCAAGCAAATGTCCATCTCCGACTGTATCGGTTAATAAATAAGCAGTAGAGGAGCACCTTTTGTATTCTGGGGTCGCCTAAAGAATAAGCAGCCTATTATTTAAAAAATATACGAGAACTACCGCCCAGTTACGCTAGCAGGCGCCTTAAATAATAATAATAAAAGAAGTTGAGAATGAAATATACAAACGAGTCTTAAACCTATGAGATTTACTTTTATTTGCTGGTTTTGTAACAGTTCAAAAAGGCACCTAACGGTCTGACCTTACAGGTCTGAAAGATTGAGCATCCTTTTTTTAAATGGTGGAAAAATAAACAAGAGTCTAACATTTTAAGAAAATACAAATTAAAGACATAGGAGAAATCGCAAATAAACTTAAAATGTTTATTTATGCCTATTACACTAAAATAATATATTTTTCATTGACAATTGTAATTTCCGTCAGTTTTTGTTAAATATATTAAAAGCCACTCAGCCTTTCAGTCACTCTGTATTTTGTAAAGTGCCTTTTATAGGTAACAGTATAAAAAGAAAAACAGGTAAATGTCATTTCAGCTGTGAAAAGAAGGCTAGAAAGTTTAGTGTCTTCAACCTTCTTTCAATTTTTATAATTAAAAATTATTATTTTTACAGCACAGGTAATACCTTTAACTTGTTTTTTTCTTTTTCCAGATGCATACTGCCACAGGCTTTCACTAACTAACATAATGCAGGTTCAAATCCAGCAAAGGGACATATCCATCCATCCATTATCCAACCCGCTATAACCACAGGGTCACAGGGGCCTGCTTAAGCCAAACCCAGCCAACACGGGGCACAAGGCAGGAAACAAACCCCGGGCAGGGCGCCAGCCCACTGCAAAAGGGAAATATGATCATTTTTAATGAAAGGTGTTTCACAACCTTTAATGAAGGTATCTCTTATGGGCTTTCCAGAAATGACTTGGGACCAGCAGCCAAAGAGTAGTTATGGTTTCTTAGATCTTTAGAAAGAAGTTCAGGGTGAAGGGGTGCAACGTAGTCAAGGGAAGTTGGAAGACAGTGCATTTTTTAGGGCAGCCTTTGATTGTAGACAATAGACAATGAGTTGGAAGTAGCCACTGATAGAACAGTATATGAAGTGTCTCATTCAGGTGTTTGTCTACAGAAAGCCAAAGTATCATCTTCAAAAGACAGTTTCATTAGTAAACCCAACCAGCAGACTTTGGAATCTTCCTCAGTTTTACTTTTACCATCCAAAAACTAGCTCACAGAATGCATAGGTCTACTCAACCATAGCCTATTTATACTGTAATGTCATTTTATTCCAATCTGTAACTTTATAGGCTATAGTTTTTATTTCAAATTCTGTAAACTGAAGGGCAAGGTGTCACACTGGCCTTTTGGTGTCAGTTTCCAAGTCCATCCATCCATCCATCCATCCATTTTCTAACCCGCTGAATCCGAATACAGGGTCACGGGGGTCTGCTGGAGCCAATCCCAGCCAACACAGGGCACAAGGCAGGAACCAATCCTGGGCAGGGTGCCAACCCACCGCAGGACACACACAAACACACCCACACACCAAGCACACACTAGGGCCAAGTTAGAATCGCCAATCCACCTAACCTGCATGTCTTTGGATTGTGGGAGGAAACCGGAGCGCCCGGAGGAAACCCACGCAGACACGGGGAGAACATGCAAACTCCACGCAGGGAGGACCCGGGAAGTCCGCTATATTCTATTCTAGTGTTGCTTCCAGGGTGCGAGATCAAATTAAAACTATCATTGCTGAAACCTGGCAGTATTTAATCCCATTCTTTAATATGCTAGACCCCAATATGTCCCTGCAATCCAGTACCTCCTTGCAGAACACTGCTGTCCACATGACAGCCACAAATTGCATGACTAAATTTTTCCAGACTATGTATTTCCAGTAGTTTTCCTCTTCTGAAGATAGCTACACTGCAGTGGGCTGGCACCCTGCCCGGGGTTTGTTTCCTGCCTTGTGCCCGGTGTTGGCTGGGATTGGCTCCAGCAGACCTCCGTGACCCTGTAGTTAGGATATAGCGGGTTGGGTAATGGATGGATGGATGGAAGAGAGCTACAAGGGGATTGTATGTGGGTATGTCTGTGGATTTTCCCATTGGGCACATTATAACACGTATTAGAAATTGATTTGCCACAAAAGTAAACAAATTGTAAAAGAGAACAGACTCTTCATTCATACATTTTGTTCTAAGTAAATGTATTATTTTGGCAAGTCTGTGCTACTTTGTTTTCGTTATCCGAACAATAATGAAGGACATTTCAGATGCTAACAGGACTCTCAAAACATAGACTAAGTGTCTCAGATCTACTTAGTAGCAGCTGCTGGAGAATGCATTTGGCTATTTCTGTAAATCAGTGGCAGAAGTACACAAAGATCTGACAGATGATCCTGTGTTTCCCAGGAAACAAAAGGAATATCTCATGAAGCTACAGTAGCATAAGTGGAGGATGTCTGCTAATGTAATTGTTATCAGAGTACAGCAGCAACTCTATTCCGTATAAGTCTGCCACAATGATTTTATAACTAATGGGCATTTCTCGTTAAATCAAAAACATAACACTTAAAAATACTGTATGTTACCAACTCTTAAAGCATATTGCAAATGCAACCACTGTATCATCCATAACTTAGTGAAGCCAACAATTGTTTGATTTTGGCAAATTTCTTGTAAACTGTACACATCCAACCTCTGCTCCTCAGGCACAAGCTGACAGAGATGGGAGTAGATTCACACCTGGTGGCATGGATCGCGGACTATCTTACAGACAGACCTCAGTATGTGCATCTCAGGAACTGCAGGTCTGAAATTGTAGTCAGCAACACAGGAGCACTGCAGGGGACTGTACTTTCTCTGGTTCTGTTCAGCCTATTTACATCGGACTTCCAATACAACTCAGAGTCCTGCCACGTGCAAAAGTTTGCTGACGACACTGCTATCATGGGCTGCATCAGGAGTGGGCAGGAAGAGGAGTATTGGAAGCTAATCAAGGACTTTGTTAAATGGTGCGACGCAGACCACCTACAACTGAACACCAGCAAAACCAAGTAGCTGGTGGTGGATTTTAGGAGGCCCAGGCCCCTCATGGACCCCACGATCATCAGAGGTGACTGTGTGCAGAGGGTGCAGACCTATAAATACCTGGGAGTGCAGCTGGATGATAAACTGGACTGGACTGCCAATACTGATGCTCTGTGTAAGAAAGGACAGAGCCGACTATACTTCCTTAGAAGGCTGGCGTCCTTCAACATCTGCAATAAGATGCTGCGGATGTTCTATCAGACGGTTGTGGCGAGTGCCCTCTTCTACACAGTGATGTGCTGGGGAGGCAGCATAAAGAAGAAGGATGCCTCACGCCTGGAGAAACTGGTGAGGAAGGCAGGCTCTATTGTACGCTGCGACAGATTGAGGGCGCTATTGCTCCCTTGAACCCTTGTCCAAGACGCCAGACATCAGGTAAAAGTCCAACAATACGACTTTTTACTAATCAACAGTGCACAAAGCACCCTCCTCTCCACAATACTCATTAAATTAAACACAATACTCTACAAAAAATCAATCCTCCACTCCCAGACACGTTGCCACCCTTCCATCCAGCTCAGCTCGACGTCTAGGATTTCTCATTGTTCTTTTATAATCCCTGACCCAGAAGTGTTTCCAATCCCCAGTCCATGTGATCTCCTACCACTTCTGGGTCAGATCAAACATCCTTTTCTTCACCCCGGAAGCACGTCATTCCCCTTGTCCATGTGACTCGGACGTACTTCCGGGGTGTAAGGCAAATAATCGTCGTTCCTCCCAGCAGCGTCTCCAGCGGCCCCCATGGTATCCAGCAGGGCTGTGAATAAAGACTCCAATGTCCATGATGCCCTGCTGGCCTTCGGGGCACCTCCCTGCTGCAGGGAGGACTCCACCTGGCAACGTAGGGGTATTGGCCAGGATGAACGGCCCGGCCATATATCACAAGGCACAGAGATGGACAGTTTGACATCAGTGGCAGAGCGGCAGGTGCTGAGCAAGCTCCTGTCAATAATGGATAATCCACTGCATCCACTGAACAGGATCATCTCCAGGCAGAGGAGTAGCTTCAGGAGCAGACTGCTGTCACTGTCTTGCTCCACTGACAGACTGAGGAGATCGTTCCTCCCCCACACTATGCGACTCTTCAATTCCACCCAGGGGGGGTAAATGTTAATATTATACAAAGTTATTGTCTGCTTTACCTGCATTTTTATCGCTCTTTAATTTAATATTGTTTTTTATCAGTATGCTGCTGCTGGAGTATGTGATTTTCTCCTTGGGATTAATAAAGTATCTATCTATCTATCATTTAATGTTAACAGGAGAATATATGTCTGATCAACTAACAGGTAGCCTTGAATGATGATTTGAAGAAACAAGAAAACTGAGAGATTTTGGATTTGGTGCTAGCTTATCTTAAGTAAATGGCATTATTTGTGTTGCAACTTGTCTTGAAGTATTTTATCAGAGGGCATGCGATCACCTAATGAATGAGAAAAATGTAGCCTCTGGTAAAATATTTGTACAATTAGAATTACATTATTATAGTCTAGCTTGATCTCATACATATTATTTGCAAATCAGTCACAGATCTGAAATGAGTCTGTTAACGTTTTCTTTAACAGTCAGTTAAGTGTCCATTGTCACTATTGCTGTTAATCATGATGCATTGAGTGGATCTACAAAAAAGAAAGTAAAGGTCTGGAAAAAAGTAAGTCCATCCTTTGGCTCTGATTGCTTTTTAATGTACTCTTTCGCTGAAACAACCTAAAGTAGATGTTTCCTATAACTGTCTACCAGTATCTGACATTGACTGGAAGAAAGCCTTTCCCAATCCTTTATGCAGAATTTTCATCTGTGCAATGTTAGAGGGGTGTCTTGTGTGCACAGCTTGTTTCAAATTCCCTCCAAGTCATCTTGATGGGATTCAGATCTGGGCTTTGACTTGGCCATTCCAGAATCCTTCAATTCTTTCATTTCAGACATTCTCAATCTTGTACAATGACAAATTAACAGTGGATTCCATGAAGGTGAGCTGCCCAGGCCCTGATATAAAAACCAGCCGCAAAACATAACATCTCCACCACCATGCTTTATAGCTCGTATTACATTCTTCTGGTCAATTGCTGTCTTCAGTTTTTGCAAAAAAATTCTTCTAGTACTATAGCCAAATAACTCTGTATTTGCCTTGTCTATCCAGAGCACATTGTTCCAGAAATCCTATTCTTTGCTAAGGTATTCATGGGCAAACTCTAGCTTTGTCGTGATATTCTTTCTGGACAGCAAAGATTTCCTCCTGGCTCACCTCCCTTCCCAGATGCCTAGGCATGTATAACCTTTTTCTGAAGGCCTCCGAAAGGCATCTTTTGTTCTAGGCATGGTGATAACACACATTTCAACAGCAAAGAGCTAACTAAACTAAATGTCTGAGGTTTAAATAAGATAAGGTCAGATAAGAACCTCTCTAATGATGTTCTAATAATCTGCACCCGATTCTAATTTTTGGTGTTTCATCCATCCACCCATTATCCAACCCACTATATCCTAGCTACAGGGTCACAGGAGTCTGCTGGAGCCAACCCCACCCAACACAGGGTGCAAGGCAGGAAACAAACCCCAGGCAGGGCGCCAGCCCACCACAGTTTTGGTATTTCAGGTAGTGATAAATGTAGGGGTGTATTTACTTTTTTTACATGTGAAATATACATTAATGTTTATTTGATTTATAAAATGGACTATAAAATGTAAATATGGCATGATGCTTGTTATAACACCTTTATTCATAGATACTTTTTAAATGAAGATCAAATCATGATATAGCTATAGCTTAGATTAAAAAAAAAAAGAAAATCATTTCAGGGGATGCACTTACTTTTTCACATCTATCTATTTATCTCACTGCTTTTGGTATACACTCAAGCTTACTGCAATCCTATATTGGAATAAGTGGGTTAAAAAATTCATACATAAATGAATGACAAAATGAAATCATTATCTTCCAGTATAGTAAACTGGTTTCCAAATACACTGCTGACCCAAATTAATTAATAATGTGATGTTAATATTTATTTAAAATGAGTTAAAAAATTGGATTTAGATACCAGTTGTTTAGGAAGAAGGTTTCATATCAATCAAGTTGGGGAAATTCCAATTGCTAGCCAAGTGCCGAGCCTTCTTATCAAACTCTAATAGTATATTAGACCTTATTTTAAGTTTCTCTACATTTTCTGCTGACAGATCCATTATTCATTATTTGTGCATGTGAAATGTTATGTAGCATATAATACACTGCACCATATGAGTAACACTGCGCATACAAGAAAAAAACCTTTGTCTTTTTTAACCTGATCTCACAGAAAGTAAAGGACCCAATGCCAAGCTCAGGTAGAGAGATTCTGGCTGGTGTGCTGTTGCTAGGCTCTCTGTGATAGAAGCATTCAGCCCAAGTGCAGTCTTACTACCCCTTTCACCCTGCATCATCCAATGATACCACAGTTGAAAAAAACAACACACACATTTGCACAACAAAAGGCGGATGAAAGTAAGCGAGAAAGCATTTGGATCTGTCGAAGGGAAGCACAGTTGCATACCAGCTGCTTACAGAAGAAGTGTGTGTGCGTTGTGTACATGAAGTGTGTCCAAAGGGTGATAGCAGAGGCTTGTCTTACTTTGGCCTCAGATTTCTTTCTTTCTTTCTTTCTTTCTTTCTTTCTTTCTTTCTTTCTTTCTTTCTTTCACACATCACAATCAAAATTTAATGAAGCTCCAACAGATTATCAGATAGGCCAACAGAACTATAAGTACTGATGTAGATGCCTTGCATGGACCATAAGGTGATGATGAAGAAACTATGAATCCTCTTACTTGAAGACATCAACTATTACAAGCGCCACCTTTCTTCAGTATATCAGGGAGGACAGTCACTTTAAAAATACATATAAAACATTTCTGGATTTCCTCTCTATATAAATTGCCATATGGTGTTTTAACAAAAACATCACCAGTACAAATATTCTAGAATTATACAAACAATTTTCATAAGCTCAGTGACATTGTCTCGTTGAAATTATGTCAACTTTCAAATATTATTAAAATGACTGTGTTTAAGTTGATGTAAATATGTCTGACTTCTGTGAAACTGTAACCCTAAACCTTTTTATATACTTTTTGTTCTTATCTCTGTGGTTGCAACTGAGAATACAAATTTCTGGTAATCCTGCATAAGTGTGACTAAATAAAGCTTAAACCTTAATGAAAGGGTAATTCCATTTAAGTTTGTTAGTTTAATGGTGCACGCAATATAATATCTAATTTCTTTCTTCAAAGTTATCCCATTTAATTTAGTCTTATAAAGTTCAGTCACTATACAAGTATACCAAATACATCAAATTTAAAAAACTGTAACACAAAATAGCATGTGAGTAACAGAAAACATAAGGTTTACACTCTTAACAGAAATAGTAAAACATAATATGGCAGCTACCCTATCTTTCATTTCTTCATTCATTTCCTGGACAAGCTTATTGAATTACCAGAATACAAAGAGCTGCAGGTAGTCCAGTATTAGGTGAGGATCAATCCTAGAAGAAATGCCTATCTACTATATTGCACATTTACCAGTCCTTATAACAAACCAAGTATAAAAACTGATGTACAAAGGGGATTCACAAGCACACTTTCACTTTCCTGTGGGGAGGTTGTATTGTAATGTCATGATGTTGTTAATTTTCATTCAAGCACATGTTAATGAAAGTGTCATAGGAAATACAATGTACAGTTTGTGCTAACTGTATTAAATTAGGCCAGATAATTTCTTATTGACATTATTTAGTTAAATGTGTAATTTATAATTGTGTTAATGTAAAAATGTGTATATATTCTTTAATATTTCAAACCTGTAATCTTTCTTTCCATCTATCTATCCATCCATCCATCCAGTAACCTGCTTCTCTACTTCATGATTAAAATATCAACTGATATTTTAAAGTACAACTTACAGTAAATGCCTTTTCAAAGCACTTAATTTGAACATAATTTTTGGAGACATTGTCTCATTTGACAGTTTAGTGATTACCACTGCTGTGTCACAGCTCCATGTCTCTGAAGGTGTATACATTAGGTTGTCAACATTAAACTGACCGAGTGTGTGGATACATATGAGTCTTCTTTGTGATGGACTGGCATCCTATCAAGGGCTGGTTTATTCCTTTGTATCAAATACTGTCTTGTATTGACGCTGGCCCTTTATGAACCTTGTAACATGTATGAGTAGGAAGCGTTCAATATGCATGTGTAGTGTTGATAATTCCACCCAGTGCCAAGAGGGAGCACTGGAATTCACATCTTGTCTTTTTTCATCCACAGACCAGAAGCTCAAATGGTTGAGGACCTGCGAGGTCACTTCCAGTATTGCCACTTAGACCAGCATCTTCTAACTGTGAAGACAAAAGACCCTCCAAACTGACATCAAGGAAATCAGTCACTGATGGTTTCATGTCTGTAAAAGATGCATTTTTATAAACTGCTAAAAAAATGCTCTTTACTTGATATACGGGGCTGGCGCCCTAACTCTTTATCTGACTGCCGATAAACATATCAGAAAATAGATTATTATTATTATATGTTATTTTAATAACAGCTAATACATTTATCCAAGGTGACTTACAAGATCATGGTAAGGCTCAAATATTTATGTCGTTTTTTATCACTGGAAAAGGAGACAGATGTATGACCAAATGGCCCAACAGAGCATCAGGATTACAGTTTATGAATATGTCAACATATCAACATGTCCATAGTGTTGTTTGTCAAAAGCATATAACAACACATACATACACACTATGGAAAACACTATGGAAAGGGAACACTACTGAAAGGAACCACACTGCAAATTCAAAAGTGACAAAGAAAACCATAAACCTGGCCTCAAACACAAAACAAAAAGTTTTTTAATTAATAAATAATATTCCATCCATCCATTTTCTAACCCGCTGAATCCGAATACAGGGTCACGGGGGTCTGCTGGAGCCAATCCCAGCCAACACAAGGCACAAGGCAGGAACCAATCCTGGGCAGGGTGCCAACCCACCGCAGGACACACACAAACACACCCACACACCAAGCACACACTAGGGCCAATTTAGAATCGCCTAACCTGCATGTCTTTGGATTGTGGGAGGAAACCCACGCAGACACGGGGAGAACAATAAATAATATTTTTTAACAAAAACAATTATTCAGAAGAGAATGGGACCAAAGCGAGAATCAAGAAAAGCTTGTCTGCAAAGTGTAAAACTAAAGAACAAAATCAAGTCCAAAGTCCAAAAATTGCAACTAGATGGGGGAACTGTCAAACCCCGGGTAAGTCACTAAAGAGCAAAAGCAGAATCTTCATTAATATAAGATTTATTATCAGATAAAAAATCTATAAGAAAGGAGGGGCACAAGACGCAAAAGGAGTTGTCTGAAACAACAAAGGCAGTTCAATGAAATCAATGTCCCAATACACAAAAAAAAAAAAAGAATAATGGTAAAAAAAAAAAAAATCCAGTAATTCACAAAAGCACTGAAAAAAATAACAGGAGAAACTTACCAGTGCATTCAATGAACCACAGAGAACTGTGAGGTCAGTCCTTTGACGGTGATGGACATTTAAACCCTCCTCTTGGGGAACCACCCACAAAACACAAGGAACAAGGCACATAAAAACTAAATGATCAAAAATAATGATGAAGAATACATAATGATAGAAATAAACATGGACAACAATATTAAGATAAACAAAAGGATCAAAAATGAACAATAAAGACATAAAAAGGAATATGAACCAAAACCAGGAGAGGAACCCTGGCTGAAATATAAGTGCCAAAATGGCAGCAGACTCATATTGGTCTGGGGATGGTCCCGCAGCTGTAGCATTACAGGGCCCAATCCCCTCAGGTTTAGTATATAAAGTACAAGAAACAAGTACATGAATAACATCGCTATAATAATGAAATAATATTTCATAATACTTAACATAATTACTAAACAAAATATTCACCAAATTTGGAACATAAATAATAGGAATTACAAAATAATATTCCTATGATAACCCAAACTTGAATAAAAAGGAAACATTCTTGAGTAAAGGATAAGATCTTGGTCATAACCTAACACCAGTACTGATCCTTGAGGGACATCAGTTTTCACATCTCCAAATTCAGAACAAGCTCCTCTCACTATAACCCTTTCCTTTCTGTCTTTGAGCCAATTTTTTACACTGTGCTTTGAATTTCCATTACTGTAACTTTGATCAATGCTTACTAACACACCTGTCCATACTTGATCTCAAGCTTTCCTTTATTAATTGCTATCATTAATTAACAGTGACACACATTTAGCGAATTGGCTTGCAGTTGCTGACAATATATTTTATTTAAAAACAGAAGAGTGGCCTTTAGGGTTCTGTGCTATACGCCTGTCGTTCTAGTGTGGCCGCAACTAGGCTACTTGCTGACATAAAAAGATTCTTAGGCTTTGGCCACTACACTGTTGGGGGAAAAACAGAGAATTTCTTTTGTTTATAAAGTCTTCAGGTTAATAGTTTCTTTTATATAAGACAGCCAAAACATACATTGTTTTTAGTTTTAGTGTCCTTAAGGAAGGCATATGTAAAGCTTCTCAGTAACTGTGAACAGAAGCCAATACTGGAAGACTGTACCTGCACATTTGCTGACTTTTCCAGTGTTATTCAGTCGTAGCCTTTATTTACATAATCCTAGTGAGTCATAGACTCCTGTAAAGAGCAGTCGCATAATGTATCATACCCAACGATTCACTCTAACTAGTCTGTAACTTCATCTGACAAAATTTAGATTTTTCTTTAGTCAAAGGGGCAGGTTGTGTGTGTGTATGAGAACCGACAACCAATGAATGCTCAACTGGTATAATGCATGGAATATAGTGACAAGAAATAATAAACGGCTGGTTAGGACCTCACAAACATAGAGAGTCTAATCTGTTTAATGTCTCATTTTTATGTACCACAACAGAATAAAAAAAAGAGAAAACAAGGGCCAAGTTTGTTGTTCCTGTTAATTTGTACAGCACCAACTCCATCAGGCAGTATGCAAAGGGGTGAGCACAACTGTGCTAGAAAGGTGGCATATGGTTTCTAAAGCCAATGTCACATTACACTTTTTGTCGTGGTGTATGTCAGATTTACCATTCACAGTCGGTGATCTAGTCACTGTAAAAATTACACAGCTGAAAATCTTCTGAACTAAGATCCTGGATGGCTAATAATTTTCTTGATCTGAATCAAAATAAAGCAGAGGTGCTTATAGTGGATCCATCAGCTAAAGCCCAAATTGGTCTTGGACTTCTCGACTCTTTCTCTGTCTTTTGCAAACCTCAAGTCCGCAATCTAGGTGTTATCTTTGACAGTAACCTCTCTTTTGAGAAACAAGTTAATTCTGTAGTCAAGAGTTGCTTTTTCTAGCTTCATCTATTAGGTAAGATCAAGCCTTTTTTTTTATCTTCTAGGGATCTTGAGAAAACTACTCATGCTTTTATCTTTTCTCACCTTGATTACTGCAACTCGCTTTATTCTGCGATTAGCAAATCCCTGATACGCAGGTTACAGTTGGTCCAGAATGCTGCCGCTCGCTTCCTCGTTGGGGCAAGAAAGTATGACTCTGTTTCTCCAATATTAGCTTCTTTACACTGGCTGCCTGTCAGTTTTCAAATTGATTTTAAAATCATGTTGCTAGTTTTTAAATGCTTCTGCCTATTTATACGAATTGTGTGCTTTACACCAGCCATCTAGAGTGCTTAGATCTTACAATACAATACAATACAGTTTATTTTTGTATAGCCCAAAATCACACAGGAAGTGCCGCAATGGGCTTTAACAGGCCCTGCCTCTTGACAGCCCCCCAGCCTTGACTCTCTGAGAAGACAAGGAAAAACTCCCAAAAAACCTTGTAGGGAAAAATGGAAGAAACCTTGGGAAAGGCAGTTCAAAGAGAGACCCCTTTCCAGGTAGGTTGGGCATGCAGTGGGTATCAAAAGAAGGGGGTCAATACAATACAGTGCAATACACAGAACAGAACAAATCCTTAATACAGCATAATAAAAATTTTAGAAGTACGGAGCAGAATTTAACAGTAGATGATATCACATAATAAGATTTGGATTTGTTTAGAGTCCTGGAGACCTCATCCATCAAGCTGCCTCCCTCATTTGGCCATTCCATGGCTGAAACAGTGCTGGGCCAGCCAATCCGATGAAAGGACCCCTCTTTTCCATGATTCCTGTGATCCTCCATCAGGGATGACTTTACCTTAGGCAGGCAAAACAACCTGGCAGGTGGGCCGTGGCACCAATTGCCACATTTGAGTACCGAGAAGAGAAACAGAATAGGTGAGGGTTAGTATCAAATTATAACAATCATGATGCTTATGTTTTAGTGCTAATGACTAACAACAGAGATGCAGTCTATACAGTTAATCAGCAGCTCTAGTCAGCATATCCTAAAATGAAGTAGTGAGTCTTCTGCCGGAATTTAAAAGCTGAGACCGAAGGAGCATTTCTTATAGTAGCAATCAGACCATTCTACAGTTTAGGGGCCCTGTAACTAAAAGCTCGACCTCCCATTGTTATTTTATTAATCCTTAGAATCATAAGCAGACCGGCATCTTGAGATCTTAAATGTGCGCTCTGGTTTGTAAGTCATGATAAGTTCAGACAAGTAAGCCGGACCATGGCCATTTAATGCTTTATATGTTAAAAGGAGGATTTTGAAATCTGCCCTAAACTTAACTGAGAGCCAGTGTAAGGATTTAAGACCTGGAGTTATGTGTTTGTATTTTCTTGTTCTTGTAATAATTCTTGCATCAGCATTTTGGATTAACTGGAGGCTGTATAAAGAACAGTTTGAACATCCAGTGAACACCGCATTGCAGTAGTCAATGCTACTAGAAATAAATGCATGAATTAATTTGTCAGAATCCTGCTTATTTAGAAAACGCCTTAATTTCCCAACATTTTTAAGATGGAAGAAACATGATTTGGACAACTTTGTAATATGCGCTTTAAATGACATGCTAGAGTCAAAGATAACTCCTAGATTGCGGGCTGCTTCAGTAAAATTAATGGCGATTCCAACTGAGTTAAATGACGACAAAATATTGTTGTGATCAGCGTCATTCCCTCCAATAATTAACATCTCTGTTTTATCTGTATTTAAAGACAAGTAGTTCTCATTCATCTTGATCTTCTGGTCAGTTGTCTCTTGTTGTCTCTGTACTAAGTGTAAAATTAAGGGGGACAGGGCTTTTACAGCTGCTGCTCCTTGCCTGTGGAACTCTTAATCTCATTACATAAAGTAGTCGTCTACAATTGAACTGTTCAAAAAGAGATTAAAGACTCATTTCAATTCACTTGCATTCCGTGACCTTCAGTAATACTGATGGTTTCCTCATTGTGATTATATAACATTACTTCTATTTTATTTATGTTCATATTTTATTTCTATTTATGTTATTTGTATGTTTTTCTTTTATTCTATTATTGTAAAGCACTTTGCCCCCAGCATTCCCATGTTGTTTTAAATGTGCTATATAAATAGACATTGACATCTCAACCCATGTCGTGTTTACCGACTAAACAGTGATCTTCCAGTACAGTCGTGCTCGCCCCATTTTCTGACAGCAAACAGTGTGCTGCCTTGATGGAGCTGGCACAGTTTAGCAGTAATTGTTGCCCTTTATTTCCTGTTTTATTCCATTTTTATCAGACAAATCAGCTTCTCTTCTGTTTGTTCTGTTCACAGCCACCATGTTGGAACTGGCGCTGTGTGAAGTGTGAATAGGTTTGTGGCGTTCAGCTGCAGTCTTGGTCCTTTCTCCTTTTTTCCATTCTGTTTTAGCACATAAAACAGGAGACATCAGACAGTTGAGCTTCTTTTTTATTTGTGGGGTTCACAACATGCATGTTATATATTCCTCATCACTACATTCTATGCATTGTACTGCCGGCTCATTAGTTCTCAACTTTTACATGCAAAACAGCCCACCCCTCTGACCAAACAGAAAACCAAAACTGTTTGCCAATTGCAGATTAGTTGGTCTCCGTCCTTGGGTATGTCACATTTGATGATCTGCTTCACAGGAGTGTACCACTGATGTCAAAGAAGACTAGGGCTGAGAAATGCGGAAAAAATCATCAAATGTGACATAGCCTTAAATTTGACATTCCCAGAGATTTTTCAGTCATGTAAATTGACATGGTCTGGCGACAAGATCTGCAACTGCAGTTGGCAAGTTTGTCATACCCAATGAATAAAACTTGTGTAGTACAACATCAGCTTTGCAGCCCTTACTGGATGGTTCTCCTGTTCAGTGTTTCTGGTGACCTTCTGAGGCAAATTGGTCTGGTCTGCACCTGGAAAAGACAAGAACACATACTGAGGTACCAGGAACTCCTTGTTCCTTTTCACTGATGTTGCAAAAGAGAGGAGCAAACCATGACACTTTTCTTATTATTGTAAAATAAGTGGGCTGGAAGAGTGGATAACAATGCTTACTAACAGCTCCAGTAGAATAGAATTATATCTTGGCCTGTGTGGAGTTTGTATGTTCTCCTCATAGCTGTGCTAATTTCCCACCCACAACACAACAATGTTTACTGGTGGAGGTGTGCATAAGTGAATCCTGCAATGAACTGACATCCCATTTACAGACGAGCCCCATTCTGGAGCCTAACCAACTGTTAGAAGCACCTGCAATGGAATGAGATTGTAATAAACATTTTGACGGAATAGCTGGAAAGCAAGGTAACCTTCACAGTTAATGCTAGACTAAAAAGAAACTGCCTATGTAATTAAGGATAAGTAAAAGAAAGCAAAGTAGTTTCATAATGAAAAATGGCAAAGAAAAAAATGATAAAGTATAAGCAAAGCATCAACCTCTGACCTCCGTCCTGACAAGTGTTTTGGCTGCCGAGGACAGAAAAACTGACCTTTTTTTAATGGATAGAAGGGTGTGGAGCAGCTGGCTCTCTTCTAGTTGACAGAGCTGTGAGACAACTGTTAAGATAAGCTTTAAATTGTGGCTCTGGGCAAATGTCTTATTGTTCACCTTCATCTCTGAATGACTGGAATCTGTCCCCTGATTATATATTAGGAGGGCAATTCAGTAGGACAGTGCTTATCAATCATTAGCAGTGCACAGTTCCACTAAAAGCAATATTGCCTCTTTGAATGCAAACAAGCTTTTTCCTCTGAACAGATTAGATTCGTCTGTCTGTCTCCAAGTCACATTCCAGCTTCCTGTCCTGACATCTTCAAATCTTTATTTACTTGTTTATTTTGGGAGTGGGGGGGAGACCTGAGAAAAGAATTAGAAACCGGATTTCGTCTAGCCTGGCATTTCACCAGTTTTTGCCATGCTGACAGTCTTTGTTGTGTCCCAGCGTTGCCTCAGGGAGACTTACAGTTCTACACCAAAGCTTGTAAACAGACAGGCCCATTTGTCTCAAAGCTGAAAAGCCAATTGTATTCTTCCTGAGAGCAATGAGCAGGGGATCGTTTTACAGCTTAATGGGCTTGCAGAGTAAATGACTGAAAACAAACATGAAAAAAAGAGGAAAAAAAGGCTAAGGCAGGAAGAAAGGGCCAGATGAGCAGGCAGCAAGCCGACTGCTCTGGCCGGCTTCAGTTTGCTGTGCAGATTAACATCATGCTGCTAATCTGTGATCTCAGTCCTTCTTTTCACTGGCGCAAACTGTGAACCAACTGTGCTTATGATTTCATTTAGAAGTCCTGGTAGTGTGGCTGATTCATTGTGAAGACTGGTGGGTGCTGTTAAATTCTGCTTTTTGTGATATAACAATAGTAAAATCAAGTGTATGCAATACATTGAACTTTATTTAATATGTCACCATTCATGGTGAGCCTTAAAACAGGGCAACAGTGCAAAAAAGATTGTAACAATAATTCTAAATGGCTTCTCCTTCTTTTGGTACTTTGTCATGGAGAGGTAAAAATTGTTCTGTTCTTATTTATTACCTTTAAATTTTTGTTTTTTGCATAATTACAGTTGCCCTTAGCATTAGCAACTCCACCTTAACTCACTTTTTTAATGTTATAACTAGGGAGTTCCACCCCCTGCTCACTTCGCTCGCCTACCCTCGGGTTTGGTTTACTGGATATACAATTGAAAGAGATTGTTATTTTCATGTTAATTGTTACATATGCATTATTTTCACTTTCACTTTAAAACTTTTGTAAAAACAATACTTGTCTTTTATTTTTGGTCCTGGGTATGGTTCAATCTCTTTTTCGTGGGACGTATAATGCTGCTTGCGTTGTAAAGAGGTGGGGGCTGAACACACGCTAAGGAGATGCGCTTGGATCATCTGCTGCTACTGCTGCCGAGCTGCATATTCTGCTTGTTGCGTGTTGTTGTTTTAAGAGCTGGGAGCACACGATGCATGTCTGCCAAAAGCAATCCAACAAGTGCTAGGTTAGATGTCCGTGAACTTGTTTTAAATTGTTTGTAAGTAGGGCGTGACATGCAAAAGTCACCGTCTCACGGGTTTTGCTTCCTAAGGTTGTAATGTCTAGTCTCGCGTGATGTCAAAGTGTCTCTCCGAGATGATCACGTCTTGCTCCCTTCGCTCAACCTCCCTGGTGACGCTCTACGCTCCTGCCACTTCACGTCTCTCCTGCTCGCATTGTGAAAGGGGGGGAGCTGAACGCTCGCTAAGGAGATGCAGATGGATCAGCTGCTGGCTTTGTGCTGCTGCTGCCGAGTTGCGTGTTCTGCTTGTCACACTGCGTGTCGATCATTTAAAAGCCTGTACAGCAGCTGTCCTTTTGTCTCACTGCCTTGTCTCACGGGACATCAAATTGTCTTTCGAGAAGATCACGTCTCGTCTCCCCACCAAGATTTCCCAAGATTTTTTCTTATAATAGAGAGAGATATTGTTTTTAAGCATTGTTTAAAATTTTAATTTTAGCATTTACCTAGAATTGTTGCATTGATCAGTCGGTTGTTTCAGAAATGGGGATACTGAGATGGATGTGAGGAATAACAAAGTTTGATAAGATCAGGAATGACAGAATTAGAGGTACAGATAAAGTTTAAGGAAATCTTAAAGAGAATACGGGGAAGGTTAAAGCGGTACAGACAGGTCATTAGAAGAGACATACAAGACGTGGGAAGAAGATTCATGTATACAGAATGGTTGAGACCGAAGAGAAGAAGACAACTAAAGAGAAAGTATGAAGGGTGACCTGAAGGAGGAAGAGTTATCAGGTGGGGAATTGTACAACAGACGAGATTGAAGAAGCCTGGTCCAATAAAGCGACCCCCTCATGAAAGTGGGAAAAGCAAGGTTCTACCTGTATTAGCAGTCTATACCCCACACATAATGAACTCAGTGGAAGGTTTACAGGATTCCTCATTAGTACCGACTTACTCAAATGCTTTTTAAACATTTTTTAGACTGTAATAATGCTCATTTCACCATTATGTTTGCTGTGCTGAGTTGAACGACATATAACATAATGGCATAATAGTTAGCATTATTGCCTCTCAGGTCCCAGTGTCCGGTTCAGATCTTCACCTAGTCATTGTCAGGGTGGACTCTGCATGTTCTACATGGGTTTTCTTCCCACATTCCCATGTAGGTTGGGTTAGTTGGCAAAGTGGTCCGTATGTCTGTTATAATAGTAATCTTTTCATATGGATAGAATACAGTGAAATTCTTATTTGCAAGTTCAGCCAGCACTCTCTGGGGTTGTATGCAAGAGGGCTGAGCAGTGGAATGGCTCTAATATTCAGGTCATTCTTGGCATTGAAGACAAGGTTCTAGGTTTCTTTTTTTGAAAGCAGCACACTGTAAATAAGTTGCATCCTGGGGTGTTTACTCAACCCAAGATCATACATATTGTCAGTGGTTTTCTTAAGTTTACAATATACAGAACCATAACTATTTTGTATGTTGTACAATGTTCTACACTTCAGCCTTTCAAATAGCTATTGAATTATGTTTTCAGTAGGGTGATATTTTTTTGACAATGCTCTTACTCAGAGAGATAATATAACATAACAGTAACATAATATTCTCAAACTTGCTTTATCCAATTATGGGCTGGAACCTATCCTGGAAGCACTGGGTTCAAGACAGGAAAGCTCTAGACAGGGTACAAGTCCATCACAGGGCCCTACTAGGACAGATGTGTTTCTTACTATATAAAGAAAAATAAACACCAAGACACAAATTAGGCAAAGTACATAATGATAGATAGGCCACTGTTTGTTTTTCAATGTGGACTGCTAGTTTCTCAAGCACTTAGTAATAAACACTGTTAGGTCTTTTGGAATAACTCAATAAAAAGTTCTTTAGTAAACCTCCAAAACTGTGAATTGTACCTGAATACTTACAATCGACACAGCTAATGATCATTAACTGAATTTAAAAAGTAGATGGATCTGTGTAAAGTACTGTTATTTAAAATTCCAAGTGAAAATGGGAATGGGGATGTTGGTTGTTTTTGTGAGCAAATTTTAAATAAATGCATATCTGACAATATGGAATAGTTCAAATCAACCGTAATATAAAGGAAAGACCACCACACAGAGTTGGGGCACCAATGGTAAACGCTGTACTGTATAACTGATGGTAAAAATGGTTAGTAATAAGGACAAGAATAGCAGCTAGTGCTGTCATATGGCATCTTCATCAGACAAGGGTTTTGAGACACTGAGCTGCTGATGGTGATGCCCAATTATATCAGATCTACAAAAGGGGGCTGGTTTATTAAGGTGGACCCGGAAGTGATGTCACAGTTCTTCATGCCGTGAAACTGCTGGTCTGAAGGTAAAGAGAAACGAGTGTCATTAGGAGATGGTGCCAACCCTTAACTGGAATTACAAAATAATACACTTGGAAGTCCTCTCCATTTTGTACAAGGGCGACAACAGTGAACCCTTACATACATCATCAAGTATGAACACCTGCCACAAAAGCCCTGTGTAGCCAGAAATAATAAAAAAAACGAGCAACAAAGTCAAAGTGACCCAGAGAGGGACAGCAGAACTGCACAAAAAATACATCTTACGTATAGCAGATACCAAGTCATGACTCCCAACCATTAACTCCATACGAGTCACAAGTAGAACTGCTAACATTTAATACCAGGACTGGGCACACTGTTAATTCCTGCAGTAGATAATTCAAGCAACACAAGATTACAGTAAGAAGACTTTGAAAAATTGATGAATACAGAATCAAGAGGTTTCCAACAAGAGGCCAGAACTAACTTTGGACAATTGCAGGAAAAAAGTATGACAGAGATCAGCAAGGTTCAGTATAATAAAGTCTTGAAGAGAAAAAGGCATGTCATAGGAAAAGACTAATGAAAGAAACTGTGCCACAGCTTACCTAAAGGCTGAGACTTTGGACATTCCCAGTACATATGTAAAAAGCTGCCAAAGGCTTTTAGAAGAACAAACAACCAAACAACAGGGGTCATTAGAAGGGCCCAGATCAAAATGTTTACGGTAGGAGTCCAATATAAGCAGTTCACAAATTTAAATTAGGTGCACTGAAAATTTTGTTTGTTTGTTTTGGATGCAGAAGGGATGTTCTTGAAAATTAGGTCCCAATCTAGAGCAATAAACATTGGAAGATCTCACTCTCAGACAGACTGAACAGGCTAAGGCATAAAGGCAAACAGCATTCATCGCAAAAATGAAGGATAACAGAGGGTGGCAAGAAAAAGAGATACCCCAAGCCCTGAGAACAGATCCATGTCTGAAACAGAAGAGGAAAGAGCAGGACAAAATAGACAATGTGGACTTGACACAAGCCCACAGATTAGATCAACTCAAAATGAAGCTTATTTGCAACACTAGATGAATTGCTGCAGGGTCTTCATAGGAGTGGACCTTCAGTGGCTTAAGGAATAACAATAAACTTGAAATGATGAATGATCTTTTTGGTTTAAGCAAATTGGGTTTACAGTTAATTTCTCAGTGAAGCCCACCACTTGTTCAAATTAATTTGTAATGCAGAAATAAGGTATTTTCAGAAATACAGAACAAATAATAAGCAGATTTTATATTGTCTTTTTAAGGAATATTTTATCATTGAAGAAAATTAATGGTCGATATACGTTTGTTCTTCTTAAGTCAAACAGTTTGTTAAAAACATGAGTGAGACTACACCACTCCCATCTGCTCTGCTCAGTTGCTCCCCTGACACCTGTAGAGCAGGAGGCACAAGACCAAGAACTGTGATCAGATTCGCCCCCAAGGGACAAATGCTGCCTGGTGAAGCATGTGGGCTGCCCTTCCTGTCACAAAGCCGATGATTTTTATTTCTCATACTGTTCAATGAATTCAAGGTTCAAGTTACTCAAACTTTCCAGGTAAAAATATCAATTGTTAAGGCCCCCAACACACATTTGCTTATATTCTCTTGCAGTAAATGCGATTGTGTAGTAAATCGTAATTTTTCCAGTTCATCATATCTTATAAATTTTGCTTGCAGATATTGATTTTTTCGATACATGTCTATTACAATCAAAAATATTCATTAAATTGTGTTCACCATGGAATTAGTTGTTTTTGATTTTGCCAGCAGAATTAGCCCTGGATTTTGAGGCATAGCTATATGTTTAATTCGTAAGACCACTAAAATCATTCTACCCTAACCCAATAATTAAATGACTGGTGCGGTTGAGTGAGGTATGACATGAGATCTAAAATAAATGTTGGGGTGCCAACCGGGTCAGGCCCATTTAATATTGGTGCCAGTACGAACAGAAATAGCACTCAGTGGAGCAAAAACAAACAGAAACACAAGACTGTAGTGCCTCTGTAAAGCGGTCTGCTCAGGGGTTAGAGCTCCATCCTTTGCTAAGTCTACAACCAAATGAGATGACACCTTCCAGGAATGCCTCAGATTTATTGTCCTCATTGGCCGTCTACTTGGAGCTGTGGGAACAGAAAGAGATGATAACATTAGCGACAGTGCTCCCTCTCATCCCGGGGTGGTATTGCTTACCTCGGATGTGCCTGTAAGGTGACACTCTGATGCGCATGTATGACACTGGACACAAATACTTTTCTCTATTAAATAGGTTTTCTGTCGTGTCTGCGTTATTCCGCCTTGACCACTTCCCTCCACACCACTCGCCCAATCATTAATACTACGTGCATCCTCTCTGCGAAACTCCCCGTGACACTCTCAGTGTTCAACATAGTAAGTTATAACGGCAAAGCAGAAACGCAAATTACCTATTCAAGAACGCTGAATTTTAGATTGCAATAGAAAAACAGCAGTAAGAGCTGATAATAAAAGTAAAAAAAAAGGAAATGAACAAAAAAAGTGCTGCATATAATAAAAATCAAGAACAAAGAAAATCATCCAATGAACAAAAAGGAGAAAAATATCCCAAACAATATGTGAACAAAACGCAAAAAAATAACGTTTATAGAATGTAAGTTGCAGGATACAGTAATTCATAATATTGTTTTTGACAATATGTTTTATTATTCATTGGTATTTAAAATAGCCAGCTGTAGTGAAATACTCAAGTAATTGATTTTCTATTTATAATAAATAAGGACCAAACCATCTTCCTCCCACACTCCGCAGACTCTTCTATATACCATCTCTTTAAATACATTTGCTTTCTCTAACTGAGGAGCGCCCCGATGCCCTTTGAGCAGCTCAGCCGTGAGATGTCGGGTGCTTGGCGCCTGCTGGCGGTGGTTGGTGGGCAAAGCCCCCTACTTTTCAAAAATAATATTCAATGTGGGTTAACAAATTGGTTTCTAGATTCTATGGTACTATGACAGAACACTACATAAAAGAACCAATTGAAGGATTTCTGGTTAATTTAGTTCAACACATACATGCTTTTCAAGAGACAAAAAGCAATTGTACAATTATAACCAAATTACAATATTACTATATATTATATAATAAATATAATATGAATGTAATTACTAATAGGAAAATATATTTTAGGAAAGAAGCATGAAGCGATTTTATTGCAAAATTACAAAATGATGAATTAGGAATAGGGGCGGCACGGTGGTGCAGTGGAGTTTGCATGTTGTCTGCGTGGGTTTCCTCCGGGCGCTCCGGTTTTCTCCCACAGTCCAAAGACATGCCAGTTAAGGTGGATTGGCGATTCTAAATTGGCCCTAGTGTGTGCTTGGTGTGTGGGTGTGTTTGTGTGTGTCCTGCGGTGGGCTGGCACCCTGCCTGGGATTGGTTCCTGCCTTGTGCCCTGTGTTAGCTGGGATTGGCTCCAGCAGACCCCCGTGACCCAGTGTTCGGATTCAGCGGGTTGGAAAATGGATGGATGAATTAGGAATATATATGCATTACCATAAAAAGAAAACTCACTATCAGTTGATGGGGACACCTACTATACTGCAGAATGAATGGTAAGTGTTTACTATTCAATTTTACTTAATATATACAATACTGTAATTTAATACATTCTTGTTTGTCACAGTGCTGGGGAGTAGTGTGTTGGTTTCACATGCAATAAGAATTTCACTGTACTCTGTACACATGACAATATGACTACTACCACTAGTGCTATCTCAGGGTACACAAATGATTGTATTTTACAAGTGCAGTTCCATTTTAAAGGATAATCTTTGTCTTACAATGAGAAATGGTCAAAGGAAAAATAACTAGACTGAATGTAAACCATGTATCAATTGTATGCAAGTATATGTCTTAAGTACATTTTTGTCTTATTACAGTAGCACTTACAGAACAAACTACTTCAATCAATACAGATTTTCACAGTTTCATTCACATTTCAGCTTTCAAATCCTTTTTTTCTGTCAGCATTATTGTATTACCTGGTAAGCACTGAAGTTTAAATCAATGCTTTTTATCAGATTGGGATCAGACTGTGAAATGTATAATCTCAGCTAAAATCTTTAGCATATCCTCAACTATTATATTTTTTTTTATCTGAGTTCTACAAAATGCATAACACAGAAGCACAATATTTCTCTGTATGAAGATTCTTCATATTTTCTAGTCACAAGATAAAATGCAATGCAGCAGATATTCTTCACTGGATTGGGATTGGTCATAAAACTGATTCATAGCACACAAAAGCAATCTTGCACTCTGGTAAACTGAAACATGGTGCCATCTAATTCCACTTTGTTTTTAACACAGTAGTCTCAAACAGGAGCATTCTCCTGTTTGCCGTCAGGGTTAAACGAAAGAAAAATGATAAAATGGCAACAGCTTCTGACCTTCAGACATGACTTTTGAACTCTGGAGTCTTTATCTGATCCAGACATTCTATACTTTACCTTCTTGCACAGGAAATTTGTAAACCATTGCTAACGTCCCAGGAAATAAGAACTTAACCTTCATATACCAGAAGGGAGTTCAATAGGTCCTTTGAAAAGGTCTGCTCTGAAATTTGATCGCTACCCTGAGAAGTCATACTGTTTCAGCTCATGTACAATTAGGTGCTTAATACACTTACTTTGCATTGTTCTTATAAGCTTTTCTTATTGTTGTTTTGTACTGTGTTGCAAATTGATTTATACTGCATCTTTAATAATGAAAATCACTATATGTATATTCCAGAGATATACTGATTATTCCTCAAACAGTGTAGTAAAAATATACTTAAACTAATCATTCACTTTCGGAGCCCACTTACTCCAATTAAAGTTTCCAGGGTATGGTCACCTATCTCTGCAGGATCAAGCACCAGGCAGGCAACCCAGAACAGAACCTCAATTCACTGACGGGCAAACTTGCACACACATCCCACACTCACTGAGGCCGAGACACTTTAAACTAACTAATCAATGTAAACTGCACTGCTTCTATAATCACTATTTGCCACTATCCCACTGTACACTAATTCTACTTTTGCAGACTGAAACATAATCCCACAGGGATCTTTTCTGACTCGCCACACCTCCCTCCATTACTCTGCTCACACTACTCCTGCCTGGTAAAAAGGCTCTGGCCATTCAAGACCAATCACACTCATTTCAGTTAAAAAAAAATAAAATTGAAATTACCCAATATGCTTAAAAATTATAGGGTAAGCTTAAAATGTATGTTAGGAGGTTAAGAACACTTCCAAGTTTTCATCTAGGCTTAAGGTCCATGTTTCAAATAAAGTCTGTCTAATCATTCGGTATTGTGCTGCATGGCTCTGGAAAGGAAAACAGTTTATATGGATGTTTAAAGCAACTACCTTACCCAATTTACTGAGGGTTTGTCTAACATATAATTCCTGTATAAGCCATTAGGAGTGATGTGTATCAAGACTAATCAGAAGTAACCTCTTGAATTAGCTCAGCAGACCATCTACAGCAGGGGTGTCGAACTCCAGGCCTGGAGGGCCGCAGTGGCTACAGGTTTTCATTCTAACCCTTTTCATAATAAGTGACCAGTTTTTACTGCTAATTAACTCCTTTTCTTTAGCCCTATTTTTAAGGATTCAGATCCCTGAATTGATTCTTTTCTTCATTAAATGACAGCCAAACAGAAATGAGACGTGAAATAAGCCAACAGATGACCAATTAAACTGGGGCTTCAAACTCCAACCAATTTCACTCCAATCACTTTCTTAATGAGATGCTGATTCTTGCTGTTAATTAAACCCATCATTTAATTTCATGGCTTGTTGCTGCTTTCATTCTGCCACGGTAGACATTTCCAAAACTGTTGATTTTCTGTTTTACTGCGACCTTCACCTTTCTTTAATTTCAGATATTGTGTGATGGGCACAGGTGAGCTGGTCATGTGGCGGCTCATTTTGTGTCTCATTATTGTTTGGCTGCTAATTAAGAAAAAAGAAACAACTAAAGGGGTCTGAGTCACGTCAATTAAAACTAAGGCAAAAGAAGTTAATTAGCAGCAAAAACTGGCCACTAATTAAGGGGATGGTTAGAATGAAAACCTGCAACAACTGTGGCCCTCCAGGACCAGAGTTCAACACCCCTGATCTCCAGTACATCACTACTAATAACCTCAGCTGCCTGCCTGAACACTTTGCATTTGTATAAGGCAGCCTTTGAACCAGAAAGTACTGTATTCCTGAAGGCATGGCCGTCTTAACAGCATTATAGGCCCTCGGGCAAAGCAGTGCACTGGGGCCCTTACCTACACAACCACACAGCAAGTCACAACATACATAGATTAGCATGGGGCCCCCAGGCAACAGCCCAGCGTGCCCATGCGTGCCCATGCGTTAAGATGACCCTGCCTGAAGGTAATGTCTGATTGTATCATGTTGTGTTTGACACACACTATGCCATCCCTGTCTTAATTTGAAATACTCAAGGTTATTAAGTGCTGACAGTATATGGAATAGACCTTACTTATGATTATTATCAATGTGAGTTCATATGTTTTTATATTTTGGCACTGTTTGCAGCATACTAGGAATAACTTGTGTAAATATGGTTTCAAATTCAGTGCTTACTTGTAGTGAAACAATTTCTTGTGATTCTGTATTTTCATTGGATATCTGGGAGGAGTGCACAATACAAATACCTGGCACACATATTAATATGCTGATTGACAAAAATAAATTAGCCAGTTTACGTAAATGTGGATGAGTGAGACAGACTTACATCCTATCCAGGGATTTTTGCTGTAGGGCTGACTGACTGACTCCCTGTGAACTTTAACAAGAAAACATGTACAGAAAGAGAAACCGAGAGAGATTCGATACTGTTAGTTGTTCAAGTCACTGGCATTACAGTACTAATCCCTCCTCGATCGCGGGGGTTGCGTTCCAGACCCCCCCGCGATAGGTGAAAATCCGCGAAGTAGAAACCATATGTTTGTGTGGTTATTTTTATATACTTTAAGCCCTTATAAACTCTCCCACCCTGTTAACATTATTAGAGCCCTCTAGACATGAAATAACACCCTTTAGTCAAAAGTTTAAACTGTCCTCTATGACAAGACAGAGATGACAGTTCTTTCTCACAATTAAAAGAAAGCAAACATATCTTATCTTCAAAGGAGCGCCGTCATAAAGGAGCGCTGTCAGGAGCAGAGAATGTCAGAGAGAGCGCTCGCAAAGAAAAGCAAACAATCAAAAAATCAATACATGCTTTTAAGTATACAGAAGCACCGCGATAAAGCGGCATTTTGTAGAGGAGCGTCCGTGTCCTCTGTGCAAACAGCCCCTCTGCTCACACCCTCCGTCAGGCAGAGAGAGCGAGAAAGATAGAGAGAAGCAAACAAGCACAGCGCGGGAAGCATATCTTATAGCATTGAGGAGTTTTAGTTAATATGCAATACATGCTCTGATTGGGTAGCTTCTAAGCCATCCGTCAATAGCGTCCCTTGTATGAAATCAACTGGGCAATCAAACTGAGGAAGCATGTAACCTAAATTAAAAGACCCATTGTCCGCAGAAAGCGGCGAACCAGTGAAAAATCTGTGATATATGTTTAGATGTGCTTACATTTAAAATCCGCGATAGAGTGAAACCGCGAAAGTCAAAGCGCGATATAGCGAGGGATTACTGTATAGCAATTAGGTCATTTTGTTTTCTGTTTGGCCTGTTCAGAACTCACATTAACACCCACTATATATAAAGTAGAAATCATACACAAAAACAAAAGCAGGATGCATAAAGGTTTTGAATTAAAAAAAAAATATTTCCAACAGACCAGATAAGGTGATTTCAACAATAGTTCATTTAAAAAAATCTCAGGAACACACTGTTACTGTATATTCAATACAGGATTAAAAAAAATGCATGTTCTTCTATAAATTGAGTAAGAAATAGATGGCACAGGGGGTAATACTGTTACTTGTGACTTCTTGAAACCAGAACCATGGGTGGATTTTTCTCCAGGCACTCCAGTTTTCCCTCCACATCCCTCCCCACAGACGTACAATATACGTTAGCTTAACTGTTGATTCCAAATTAGTTCCATGTGAACACACGTTTTGTTGAGTTGGCCCTTTGGTGGATTGGCCACCCCTCTACAGTAGGGTTGTTCCCTGCTGTGCTGCCAGGATAGGCTCCAGTCCCTGATGACCCAGAATTGGACTAAGCAGATCTTGGAATGGCATGTTATAAAATAATACAGAGAACCTAACAGAAACTTGGCCACCATGTTATTTCAACTTGTTCATAGATTTCAAGTAGGATATTCACCCAAAAAAATATTATTCCATAAACTATCAGAGACAGTGAACAGTTCTTGAAGTTGTAGCAAATAACATAATAATCTGTTTTGGTGATGACACAGTAGCACTGCAAAGCCTCCATGATTGCATTATTCAGACAACAATTTTGATTAAATCATATGTTTTGGAGCAAAGAAAATGTAATAATTGATACTACAATAGAATCTAACAATAGCAACACAAGCATAAAGGTTTTACAATCATCAATGTGTTAGCAAGCCAAGTGGCCTAGTGGTCAATAAGCTGAGCTTAGAGCGAAACAATGCTCACTTCACACTCCACCAAAAACCTAACTGCTGGTTAAAAAAAACGGGTGAAAAATGTGCATCTCACTTGTTAGTATTCCTTTTTTTTTTTTTTAATTTTATTGATTTGATTGTAATCATTCCATACAAATAGATCAATTTAAAAAAAAAATAGGATTGAAAACAAATCAACCCCCACCCCTGAGAAAGACAGCATGGACAACGGAGTAAAACTTAAAGCTTGTAAAAATACATGAATTGATGAGTTTAATAGGCAGATAAAGATACATGGAGAAGAAAAAGAAATGGGAAGAGAATCTACTTCCTCAGTGCTTTAAGAGCTTATTCCAAAATATTGATTAGATCCTGCCAGGTTTTGAAAAAGTTCTGCACAGATCCTCTAACTGAGAATTAGATTTTTTTCCAATTTCAAATAATATAAAACATCAGTTACCCACTGACTTAAAAGAGGAGAGTTAGGATTCAAAATTAGCAAAATAAGTCTGCGTGCCAGTAGTGAAGTGAAGGCAATCACAGTTTGTTTGTCCTTCACTTTAAGCCCATCTGGAAGAACACCAAACACACTTGTTAATGGGTTAGAAGGGATTGTGACACCAAGGCTGTCTGAAAGGCACTTACAAATATTTGTCCAGAATGATGTTAATTTGGTGCAGGCCCAAAACATGTGACCCAGTGAGGCTGGGACTTGATTGCAGCGTTCGCAGGTTGGATCTTGCCCTTGAAACATTTTGGACAGTTTTAAGTGAGACAGATGTGCTCGATATATAATTTTGAATTGAATAATTGTATGCTTTGCATAAATGGAGCTAGAATGAATTTTCTGCATTGCTACCTTCCATTCCTTTTCTGATATGTTGAGTGAGAGATCTTTTTCCCCATTGTCCTCTTGAATCTTGGGTGAAATAATTTTATATATTATAGAAATGCTGTCCGAGTCCTCGAAACTGAGCAATATTTTTTCCAGCATAGAGGAAGGTGGGAGATAAGGAAAATCGGGCAGGTTCTGTTTAACAAAGTTTCTGATTTGAAGATAATGAAAGAAATGTGTTGCTGGAAAGTTAAACTTGGAAAATAATTGTTCATAGGATGCAAAGATGTTGTCTATATAAAGATCTCTAAACAATTTAATCCCAAATGTTTTCCAGATATTAAAAACTGCATGTTTGTGAGGGTTGAAAAAGGTGGTTCTCATGCAGAGGTGCCACAGATAAAAGATTCTCCATCTTAAAATGCTTTCTACTTTGGTTCCATGTTCTGAGTGAGTGAAGCACAATTGGGTTATTAGTATATTGGCGATAACTTGCATTTATTGGGGCCCAAAGCAGGGAATATTAAGAAGTACTGCAGGATTTTATTTCTATTGCGGACCAAGCCTGTGTATGTTCATCTTTTTGTGTCCAGGTTTTTATAGCTTGTATGTTTGTTGCTCAGTAATAAAACTGAAAGTTGGGTAGAGCCATGCCACCTTCTGCCTTAGGACTTTGTAGGGTCTCTCTTTGGATACGTGGATGTTTTGAGTTCCAAATAAATGAGGTTATGGTTGAATCTAATTGCTTAAAAAATGATTTATTGATGTATATTGGAATGTTTTGAAGTAAAAAGAGAAGCTTAGGAAGGATATTCATCTTAACATTAATTCTTCCAGCTAGAGTAAGATGAAGGTTTGATCATCTATGCAAGTCTTGCTTAATTTTTTCTATACAGATGGCGAAATTTTGTTGATAAAGAGCTTTATGTTTACTTGTGATATTTACCCTAGGTATTTAAACTGATCTGCAATGATAAAAGGGAAGGTGTCCAATCTAATATTGTATGCTTGAGAATTCACTGGAAACAGTACACTTTTATACAAATTAATTCTGAGACCAGATATCTTTTGAAATTCTGTAAGTGCTGTTAAGACTGCAGGCACAGTAATTTTGTGGGTCTGAAATATACAGTATCATATCATCTGCATATAGAGAAATTGTCTGTTCAAGTCCTTCTCTGATAATCCCCTTAATCTGATAAGCATTTCGACAGTGAACTGCCAGTGGTTCAACAACGATTGCAAATAGCAGTGGTGACAAGGGGCATCCTTGTTTGGTACAACATTCTAGTTTAAAGTAGTCTGAACAAATGTTGTTAATACAAACTGAAGCTTCTGGATTGGTATACAGTAGTTTGATCCATGCATAAATGTTCAGGCGAAACCCAAATTTCACTAATGTAGTGAAAAGGTAGTTCCATTCAATCATGTCAAATGCTTTTTCTGCATCCAACGATAATATTATCTCTGGGGTGTTTGACTTTCCTGGTGAATATATTACATTAAACAGGTGTCGAACATTGGAAGGTAAGTGTCGGCCTTTAATAAATCAAGTTTGATCTAGTGATATTACCGAAGGCAACACTTTCTCCATCCTCCTAGCTAGGACTTTGTAGAGTATCTTAACATCATTATTCAGAAGTGAAATTGGTCTGTATGATGCATATTGTAATAAGTCCTTATTTTGTTTAGGAAAGACAGTGATTAATGCTTATGGCGAAAAGTTTGACGTAGAATTTGATTGTCTCTAGGCTCTGTAAATGTTGCTAATAAGAGAGGAGCTAGCTGAGTGGAGAATTTCTTATAAAATTCTACAGGGTAGCCATCACGGCCTGCTGCTTTCCTGCTTTGAAGTGACTTTATAGCATCTAGTAATTCTGATAGCACCAAAGGTTTATCCAGTTCGTCTGCACTAAAAGTATCTATTTGTGGTATCTGTAATGTATCCAGAAATGCATTAGATTTTGTGTTGTCTTCTTTAAACTCAGTAGAATATAAGGATTTATCGTAGTCTCTAAATATGTGCATTATATTTTTATGGTCAATGATTTTATCTCTGTTCGTGTTGGTGATTGCTGGGATTGCATTGTGAACTTCTTGCTTGTGGATTTGTTGAGCTAAGAGCTTATTAGCTCTCTCTCTGTGTTCATAGTAATGATATCTTGATTTAAAAATGAGTTGTTCAGTTTCTTTGGTTGTTAAGAGGTTGAGCTCTGAATGCAGAGCCAGCCTTTTCCTATGAAGAGCCTCACTTGGAAACCTGGCATATTCTTCATCCATCCATCCATCCTCTTCCGCTTATTAGGGGTCGGGTTGCGGGGGCAGAAGCTTAAGCAGAGAGGCCCAGACTTCCCTCTCCTCGGCCACTTCTTCCAGCTCTTCTGGGAGAATTCCAAGGCGTTCTCAGGCCAGCTGGGAGACATAGTTTCTCCAGCGTGTCCTGGGTCTTCCCCGGGGCCTCCGGGACGTGCCCGGAACACCTCACCAGGGAGGCATCCAGGAGGCATCCTGATCAGATGCCCAAGCCACCTCATCTGACTCCTCTCGATGCGGAGGAGTAGAGGCTCTACTCTGAGCCCCTCCCGGATGACTAAGCTTCTCACCCTATCTTTAAGGGAAAGCCCAGACACCCTGCGGAGGAAACTCATTTCAGCCGCTTGTACTCGCGATCTCATTCTTTCGGTCATTACCCATAGCTCATGACCATAGGTGAGGGTAGGAACGTAGATCGACTGGTAAATTGAGAGCCTTGCCTTACAGCTCAGCTCTTTTTTCACCACGACAGACCGATGCAGAGCCCGCATCACTGCGGATGCCACACCAATACGCCTGTCAATCTCACGGTCTATTCTTCCCTCACTCGTGAACAAGACCCCTAGATACTTGAACTCCTCCACTTGGGGCAGGATCTCTCCCCCAACCCTGAGAGGGCACTCCACCCTCTTCCGGCTGAGGACCATGGTCTCGGATTTAGAGGTGCTGATACTCATCCCAGCCGCTTCACACTCAGCTGCGAACCGTTCCAGAGAGAGCTGAAGATCACGGCCTGATGAAGCAAACAGGACAGCATCATCTGCAAACAGCAGTGACCCAATCCTGAGTCCACCAAACTGGACCCCTTCAACACCCTGGCTGCGCCTAGAAATTCTGTCAATAAAAGTTATGAACAGAATCGGTGACAAAGGGCAGCCCTGGAGGAGTCCAACTCTCACTGGAAACGAGCTCGACTTACTGCTGGCAATGCGGACTAAGCTCTGACACCGGTTGTACAGGGACCGAACAGCCCTTATCAGGGGGTCCGGAACCCCATACTCCCGGCGCACCCCTCACAGGATTCCCCGAGGGACACGGGTGAATGCCTTTTCCATGTCCACAAAACACATGTAGACTGGTTTGGCAAATTCCCATGCACCCTCCAGGATTCTGCTAAGGGTGTAGAGCTGATCCACTGTTCTGCGACCAGGACGAAAACCACACTGTTCTTCCTGAATCCGAGGTTCGACTATCCGATGGACCCTCCTCTCCAGAACCCCCGAAGAGACTTTTCCAGGGAGGCTGAGGAGTGTGATCCCTCTGTAGTTGGAACACAACCTCCGGTCCCCCTTTTTAAAGAGGGGGACCACCACCCCGGTCTGCCAATCCAGAGGCACTGTCCCCGATGTCCATGCGATGTTGCAGAGACGTGTCAACCAAGACAGTCCTACAACATCCGGAGCCTTGAGGAACTCCGGGAGTTTTTTGACCACCTCGGTGACCTTAGTCCCAGAGATGGGAGAGCCCACCTCAGAGTCCCCAGGCTCTGCTTCCTCATTGGAAGGCATGTAAGTGGGATTGAGGAGGTCTTCGAAGTACTCCCCCCACCGACCCACAATGTCTCGAGTAGAGGTCAGCAGCGCACCATCCCCATCATATACGGTGTTGACACTGCACTGCTTCCCCCTCCTGAGACGCCGGACGGTGGATCAGAATCTCCTCGAAACCGTCCGAAAGTCGTTCTCCATGGCCTCTCCAAACTCCTCCTATGCCTCAGCAACCACCGAAGCCGCATTCCGCTTGGCCTGCCGGTACCTATCAGCTGCCTCCAGAGACCCACAGGACAAAAAGGTCCTATAGGACTCCTTCTTCAGCTTGACGGCATCCCTCACCACCGGTGTCCACCAACAGGTTCGGGGATTGCCGCCACGACAGGCACCGACCACCTTACGGCCACAGTTCCGGTCAGCCGCCTCAACAATAGAGGCACGGAACATGGCCCATTCAGACTCAATGTCCCCCACCTCCCTCGGGACATGGTCGAAGTTCTGCCGAAGGTGGGAGTTGAAGCTACTTCTGACAGGGGACTCCGCCAGCCGTTCCCAGCAGACCTTCACAACACGTTTGTGCCTACCAGGCCTGACCAGCATCTTCCCCCACCATCGAAGCCAACTCACCACCAGGTGGTGATCAGTTGACAGCTCCGCTCCTCTCTTCACCAGAGTGTCCAAGACATATGGCCGCAAGTCCAACAACACAACCACAAAGTCGATCATCGAACTGAGGCCTAGGGTGTCCTGGCGCCAAGTGTACATATGAACACCCTTATGCTTGAACATGGTGTTCGTTATGGACAATCCTTGGTGAGCACAGAAGTCCAATAACAAAACACTGCTTGGGTTCAGATCGGGAGGGGCCATTCCTCCCAATCATGCCCTTCCAGGTCTCACTGTCATTGCCCACTTGAGCATTGAAGTCTCCCAGCAGAACGTGGGAGTCCCCAGAAGGTACACCCTCTAGCACCCCCTCCCGAGACTCCAAAAAGGGTGGATACTCCAAACTGCCATTCGGCGCATACGCACAAACAACAGTCAGGACCCTTCCCCACCCGGTGGTGGAGGGAGGCCACCCTCTCGTCCACCGGGGTAAACCCCAATGCACAGGCTCCAAGCCGGGGGGCAATAAGTATGCCCACACCTGCTTGATGCCTCTCACCGGGGGCAACTCCAGAGTGGTAGAGAGTCCAGCCCCTCTCAAGGAGATTGGTTCCAGAATCCAAGCTGTGCGTCGAGGTGAGTCCGACTATATCTAGCCGGAACCTCTCAACCTTGCACACTAGCTCAGGCTCCTTCCTCTTCAGAGAGGTGACATTGCACGTCCCAAGAGCCAGTTTCTGTAGCCGAGGATCAGTCTGCCAAGGTCCTCGCCTTCGGCCACCACCAAACTCACACTGCACCGGACCTCCTTGGCCCCTCCCATAGGTGGTGAGCCCATGAGAAGAAGGACCCACGTTACCTCTTCGGGCTGTGCCCGGCCGAGCCCCATGGGTGCAGGCCCGGCCACCAGGCGCTCGCCATCGAGCCCCACCTCCAGGCCTGGCTCCAGAGGGGGGCTCCGGTGACCCGCATCCGGGCAAGGGAAAACGTTGTCCAGAGTTTTTCCTCATCATTGGAGGTTTGTTGAACCGCTCTTTGTCTCATCCCTCACCTAGGACCAGTTTGTCTTGGGTGGCCTACCCGGACAACATAGCTCCTAGGATCATTGGGACACGCAAACCTCTCCACCACAATAAGGTGACGGTTCAAGGAGGGGTGTTCTTCATCTATTCTAGTAATTTCGCTGGTTAGCTCTGATACCTTCTTGGTATCTAATTTATTCCTGTGGGAAAGATATGAAATAATCTCTCCTCTTAAGAAGGCCTTTAGAGTTTCTCAGAGAATTCCTGCAGGGACCTCTGAGGATGTATTTGTCCCTAGGAAGAAACTGATTTGTTTTGATACAAATTCTGTACAGTTCTCATCTGCTAATAGAAGTGGGTTAAGACCCCATCTGTAAGATGAGTGTGTGGGGCATAATGATTTTAGCGCCAAGATCAGAGGGGCATAGTAGAAAATAACAATAGCATTGTATTTGCAAGATTTAATCGTAGGGAAGAAATTATTATCTATAAAGAAATAATCAATTCTTAAGTAGCAATGATGCACTGGTGAGTAGAAGGAATATGTTCTTGAGTTTGGGTTTAGAAATCTCCAGGGGTCGAATAGGATGTGGTCAGTTAAAAACTGTGTAATTGTCTTTGCAGTGTTAGATGTCATCCCCCCTGTGACAGTAGACCTATCTAAGAGTGGATTTAAAACACAGTTAAAATCCCCAGCCATTATAATTTTATGAATGTTCACATTGGGAATGGATGCAAATACATTTTGTATGAATTCCCTATCATTGACATTGGTTGCATAAATATTTATCAAAATTACTTTACAGTTAAATAAATTGCCCATGACAATCACATATCTCCCTTCAGGATCAGATACTACATCTGATACCACAAATGAGAGTGTTCTATGTATGAGAATTCCCACACCTCTAGTTTTCTTTGTAAAGCTGGAATGGAACATTTGGCTAATCCAGTCTTTTTGCAGCCGGAACTGATCTTTGCTTAGTAAGTGGGTCTCCTGTAAAAAATACTATTTTAGCATTTAAACCTGTTAGGTGAGAGAATACTTTCTTTCTCTTTAATTCGTGATTCAGGCCTTTAACATTCCAGCTCACAAAGTTAACCATCTCAGCATGGAGACACTGATTCTGAATTTTTGATGTCATTTTGTAGTCTTAACTGGAAGTGAGACAGGTTTAACCTTAATTTCCAATTTTCCCACGAGTTATTGTCATGCAGCCTATTGTTACGTTGGTAGTTATAGTTATATGGATTAAAAGGATAGATTAGATATAGCTTGCTCTCTTTCTCTCCCCCCCTTATCCCCCCACCACCCCATTTTGCCTCCCCACGTGAGGCTGGACCCCACTTCACAAAGTCCCGGTCCTCTGACATACCTAGATACAAAGCACGTCCAAAACAAAACTAGCCCACCAGCAGCAGCGTTTGAGGATTAAAAAATAGAGATATCTATTGCCGATAAAAGTCAAAATACTATAAGCATAAAATAAAATCTTCAACAGCCTTGAAATATTAGGACAATAAACCCAGGGAATGGTGTTAAAAAGTGGCCCTGGAAAAACCCTAATGCAATAATAACAATAATAATAAACCAAGGGTATGATGTTAAACAGTCTCCTTTAGAATAGAAAAGAAAAAAAAAAAAAACCTACTTTAATTTCTTCCACACATACGCATATAATTATAATTAAAACATAAACAAAAAGTATCAGAGAAAAGAAAAGGATGTATAATTATAGTACCTGTATCGTTGCAATCGGATCAGACAGCAGGTAGTAGCTTCTTGCCATGCCATGACAGGATGCGACTCACTATCGTATTTAAAAAAAAAAATGTCTTAATTCCTTATCTGCTTCCTCCTTGCTGGAGAAGATCTAATATTTGTCTTGAATATCCACTTTCAGTTTGGCAGGATACAAGAGGCTGTATCTGATATCAGCTTTCCGTAACCGCTGTTTAATGTTGTAAAAAGCTTCACGTTTAGCAGCTGTTGAGGGTGAGAAATCAGGGAAAATACAAATGTGGTTATTTTCAAATATAACCTCTTGTTTCTGTCTGAGAAGTGCCATTACATTAAGCTTAAATTGTAATCTCTTGAAGTGGACAATTAGAGTCCTAGGTTTAGAGGTATTTGATCCACGTATGAGAAAAGCTGCCGCTATCTCGGTATCTGATTTGAAGTCCGCTCCAATTATTTTTGAGAATAGTTCAGCTGCAAGTTTCACTGGGTTTGGACTTTCACGATTCTCAGGTACACCTTTTGATTCTAATATTATTCCTTCTGCATCCATCCAGGAGCAAACATTTGTAGGCTCATTGTAAATACAGTGCATCCGGAAAGTATTCACAGCGCATCACTTTTCCCACACTTTGTTATGTTACAGCCTTGTTCCAAAATGGATTAAATTCGTTTTTTTCCTCAGAACACTACACACAACACCCCATAATGACAACGTGAAAAAAGTTTACTGGAGGTTTTTGCAAATTTATTAAAAAAACAATACAAAAATACAATACTGAAAAAATGAAGCTAGCAGTAGCTGGCTTATTGTAAACAGTTTTTCAATTAAAAGAAAGATATTAGTATGTGCAAAGTATGCATGGATACTTTAAAATGAACATTGCCTAAAACTGCTTTGACAAAAGAGCCAAGATTTTCTAATAAAATATGTTTTATTTTCCTCAATATGCGATGCATATACTGTAAATTTCCATATACTTGGATTAAACAAATTATATATTCACAATTGACATAATACTGACAAACAAACATATTATGATTTAAATAACATAAAGGTATGCTTCTAACAAATGTTTCTAAATTAATTACATTTCCTTTCGATTATAATTTTTTTAGACAGTAATGCTATATATATATATATATATATATATATATATATATATATATATATACACTGTATATACACACCCACATACATATATATTATTATATGAGGTTTTTACAGTACTTGATCATAATTGTCTATATTCTGTAAAAGAATGTATTATATTTCTGTACCATTCCCTGTTAGTTTAACTAACTTAAATGTTAGTTTGTAAAAGTCAAAGAACTTGTTTTCTTCCTATATGAATATTACAATCGACAGGGTTTTAATTCAGATATATCTATTTTGCTCACCACCCTTTATATATATATATATATATATATCATTTTACAATCATATTCATAAAAACTCTTACTTCTAAAACATTTTGAGGATTTCAGAAAGTGTCCTCTATGTACAAATCAATTCAATTATAAAACACTTTACCTGCTGTTGTGAGTTAGAATGAAAGCCTGTGACCCTTTAGGCACTGATTTAAGGGAAAGCATTATACTAAATAACTGATTATGCTAAAATACTGGCTTAAAATGCTGTGTGAAAATGAAAATATCTGATAATCTTCCAAGACAAACTCTTTTGAGACAGTGTATATTTAGCCTGTAGGAGATCCTGGAGAATACAGTATGTCCCTTTACCATTTAAACATCCATCACATTTATTCCAGCAATTCAATAAGACAACAGTTTAAATATTTATTTGTAAACTTTACATTCCCTAAGTAATTCTACCAAAGAAAAGAAAAATGACGGACCACTTTGACAAAACAATAAACAAAATCATTCCACCAAATGGGAACAAAACACATAAAATAGGCAAAAAGAGACATAAAAATATGGAAATGCAACATAATCACTACAATAGGAGGACAGGGTTTCACATACAGTTTTATATGTATTTCAAACTACCATATTGGTATTTTGGATTCTTCATAGCTAACGAAACCTTGATCTGCATCGTTCCAGGAATGAAGACTTAACCTCCCGAACAATCAGTGGAGAAATGAACACCAAAGTGCCGCCAAGCTGTGCAAAAAGCAAACGATTTTTAAAAAACAAAAACAGAAACATGCTGAATTGTGGAAATATAAGAAAGTCAAAATCTATAGTATCATAGATGTATATAGAGGAGTTGCTTTTTCTGTCTGAGTTTGTGTTAACTAAAATGTGCGTGGACATACAAGACATGTTATCATCATAAAACACTTTTTTACTATTAAACATCTCATTAGTAACAGCTTGTTTATCTTATTTTAAAATATATATAGTTATGGCTGTGTTATAAATGAATCACAGTATCCTTACCATAACAATGAAAAAGTAAAATACTGAAGTCCATCCTAATTTGCTTTCAAACAAAGAGACCAGATACTGCAAAAACAAAAATCACAACAGCAAATTAAATAAATTTTGCTACAAATAGCTACTTCTTACATCTCTGATGGGAAAAAGTGTATAGTATGTTTGAATTACCAGACTAATGACAGCAGGTTGACTCTGGCCAAACACAGAAAAAAGTGACCGCAGCACTTCTACACTAAAAGTTTGTCCTAAACCTCTAAACATTGCAACAAAGCATTTTGTAATTATGTTGAAAATATCACAGAAAAAAACTTCATATAAAATCTCATACGATATAATGTAGAATAGCCCAGACAACCAAACTATTTACATGGCTGTATGTACATGCAGCTCACAAAGTACGCATGTTGAAATCTTCACTCTAACTTTAAACAGGGGAAAAAAATAAAACTCACTGGCACACTGAAATATTCAAATCTGTTGACTACACTGTGAAATGCTGCATAACTTGATTACAAGAACTATCTTTATGCTCAAAGCTACTTTTTAAAACGTTTATGTAACAATAATGTTCAATAAGATAATGAGGATACATCAAACCAAAACAAAATTTAAAAAATGTTACTGTAAATAAAACTGATACAGCAATCAAAATTGATAAAAGCTAAATTCCTTTATAATTTTACCTTTGACAACCATTTCCACATACATGCAAATGCAGTATTCTTTTAATTTTTCTTCTTTAATTCAGCCAGAAAATATCAACATATAGAAATTAAAAGGTTATACAAGTAATATATTTAATGTAATTCATTCACAGTTATATTGAGTTGGGATAAAAATGATTCCAGGAGCTGTGTGAATATGTGTTAAAGAGATACATAAAATTATACAGTAATTGCTCTTTTTAGTATTTCCATAAACTGCATTTTGTCTATTTGACTGTTACTTCTTTGACTATGCGATAAAAAAGGATACAGTGATTTAGAGTTTTGTTTTTTTTTGCTTTTAATTTTCAGATGCCTAAGCAGAATAGTTTGTACAGAGACCTGAGTAATGGTGTAAAGTCATAGGCCAGGTTTATGACTAATTGCTGTAATCCCTGATGTAGCCATGACATTTGATACATACTGCTATCATACAACACTTGTTATCTTAATGGCAATTTGAAATGCTGAAGTCTATAAATGGATTTAGTGCTCTCATATATCATACTTTGTGAACACCATCTGCGCCCTCTAGTGGGGTACTGTGGTTTTAATAGACTCCTGAAATTTCTTTTAACATTATATTGGTATTTCTTCATAGATTTCACAGCCAAAAGATGCATGCAGTCACTCTTCTTTCACAGCTGTCTGATCAAGGCCTCTGTCTGTTTGTGCACTGGATTCTGTACATACACATGTCACTTAGATAAATGTACATCTTTTAACTGGGCCAAATTTTTAATGTGTTGCATGGTACTACTGAATAATGTTACATAAAATCTATTAAGAAAATTGTCATCAACAATACTTTATTGTTTATAATTAAAATATTCAAAATATTGTCTCCACTGTTTGGCAGACATTTATCCTTTGTAAAGTCCAACCTGGAATAAGATGATTTTAGAGAATACATAAATCAATAGTTTTCCATTTATATTACAGCTCATATTTCAGTACTGGCAGATATTAAGAAAAGTCTTCTGAAATTATGTTAAAATGTAATGTGATTCCAACTCTTATTTAGGGATGCTTAAAACACATAGGAATATTAATATTACAAACAATATTAATATAGTTCATGCCTAATTTTATAACACATGAATCATAAAAAACACAAAAAATGTCATATATAAAAATAACTTTTATGGAAACCATACATTAAAATAAAATTTTACATTCCGGTTTTTTCTGAGATTGGTACAGTGATATAACTCACAAGGCTAGGTTTGAATCTCAGTCTTCACAATGTTTCTATGGAGTTTTAAATTCCCCTTGTGTCTTAAGGAGCCTTGCTCTGTATTTCCTTTACTCATCCCAAAGGAGCGTGTGTTAGATTAATTTGTGGTTCCAAAATTAGCCCTATATGAATGAGCATGGATGCGTGCAGCACTGTTCCATGTGACAGACTTGCACCTCAACCACAATCAGTTCCTGCCTTGCTCCCAATGCTCCCATGATGGGCGCAGACACCTATGAGGCTGAAGTCGATTAAGTGACATCAAGGATGAATGGATTAGGGTAAATATGTTCTAATACAGGTGATTTATTCTCTTCTAGTCTCTTCAAACTTAGTGGCACCTTGTACTTTATTATTTCTAAATAGTTTAATATTTTATTAATATTGATTGCAGCCATCATTTTGTTACTAACTTCTGAACAGGAGAACATTTCAGGTAATATAATTTGAAAGTTTTGGCCGTTTCCTTATTTGGTAAATGTTATTTCCTCCTTGACATTCTTAATAAACGTAGACTACTGGTATTCATACTGCTAAAATAGTTAAAGAACCAGATATATCTCTTGTATTATCAGCCATATTTTTCTTCAGCTTAATTTCAGCACTTTAAATGTCTTGTTTAACTGCTGCACTCTTGTACTTAATTTTCTTGTAGCTGCTTTTTCTCTTTAACTTCCTTATCATTTTCATATCCAATAAGAACATCTATTTCTTATTGTTTCTAATTTTTTTATGAAACTGTCCCCTATGAAAGAAATATACTTTAAAACCCAATTTATTGCTTCTCAATCATCTCAGCCTGGAGATGTTATAAAGAGTTAGTTTCATTAAAGAATAAATATTTCACATTTTTTAATTCAGTTATTTTTTCACAGTCATGGCATACATTTGCCTTAGAAATCTATATTGTTAAATGAAGGATAACTCATTAATAAAAAAGTGTCTTACCCAGTGACTGACAAGTGTTTGTGGGGCACACAGAAAGCATGAAATAAAAGCTTTAAAGCTTAACAAGAACATTTAGCTCAATAATGCAAAAATTCAAATTTCAGAAACCTTATTTTGAATGTTTCTGACATATGGTTAAGACAACAAAATGAAGATGAAAGTTTAATTAATTGCTTGGAACGGGTTTACTTTACTGCTTATAAAATGTAACCATGGACTATTATGGCTGAATTTAAAATAAACATTTTAATTTGATTATGCCTTCTTTGCCTTACTGATTTTTGCTTCCCCACATATGTCCTGACCTAGTCAGTTTCTCTCCATCATGAGTGAATTAATTTATCTGCTCAGTGCTTTCTTTAATATATTACATTTCAGCAGTATTGAAGGTAATGCTGTGGATGGGGCTTGCACTATGTAGTCAGGCTGGCATCAATACTCACTGGTAAATGAAGAGCTTTGAGTTGAAAATCAACTTAAAATACACAATATTAAGGCCTGTGGTCTGGTAGGAATTAGGATACACAGAGAAGATTCCTGTAGAGAATACATATGCTTTACAAAACAGCAGACAAGTCTAAGGAGTGAACTGAGATCTTCAAAGCTTTAAACAGCTGGGATAAAAGCAGTGCTACTACTAGGTACTATCTACCACTCTACGCTGAAATTAACAAATAGGTTACAAAAGCACTGGCATGTAGATGGTGGGAAAGAAACAGATTACTGTAAATATTAACTCTATTTTGAAGGAGTTACAAGTGACATGTTTTTGAGAAGTCATTTATCTGGTTGTAAAGTCAATAGACTGAAAGGGGCTATTGGCAATCATGATGGGAACACACATTTGAGTAGACTTCTTATCTTTCATATCCTAATTTGTTCCTTGCAAAGAACAATATCACTAAGCAATTTTCATATGGAGATTTTACCTGCCCTGCAGCAGCTCCCATGCTACCAGTTCCATCTATAATTCCTGTCACAGTGGCAAGTGCTTCATGGCTTCCCTGCAATGTCTTCTGTCTGCCCAAGTCTGCTGAAATGGCTGAGCTGATCATGTTGGCTGGACCTCCAATGAAAAAACCTGTAAGGCAAAATGAGGTTTACCTAGAATAAAGAATGATTGCAAACTCTAAAACCACCATTTGCCTTAGTCATCCACAAGTAACATGTGAACTACAGGATGTGTTTGTGTAACTGAACCTGCGACTGACTACGATTCTGTTCAGGGAAGGAATCTTCGTGGCTCCAGTTGTCACAGTAGTATCAATGGACACAAGTGAAATAAAACAAGAATGTGTGGATTGACTGCTACCAAAAACATAAGTGGCTAGAAGACACACTCACAGAGCTGAAACTATTTTAATTTATTTCTGTTCACATACCCATTATTCACTTAAAATATTTTTGCTTTTGCTAATTATGTATTGTCAGTGTCAACAGAAAAAGAAATCAGTTTAATTTCTCAGAAAGTGTGGCTGTCAATGGACATTTTACTTAAATAAAAGTTGATCTTATATTTAAAGAATGAGCTGCAGTAATACTTTCACTGTAGAACACTTCACTGAGTATCTTCTAAGCCCTCTGATAGAACAGGGGGTGGGGGCAAAATGACAAGCTGTATTTTACCCAGAACAAAAGCAAGCCTTCATATTACTTTGGTTGTGGCCTCTCATACTGGTTGCCAAGGTGATATTCATTCTGTAGACTCCGCCTTGATATACTTATTTGATGACCTTTAAAGCCCTCTATAGAAGACAGCAAAGTTTCCACTACAGAAATTTAGACATGTATCCATGTGTTGAACAGATGCTTAGTTTTCAGTTGGAAACAAAAAAGACACAACACGCCTCTATGAAATTAGCTCAATGTCATTTTATCAAGATTTTCCCATGACTAACATTTTTCAATTAACCCACAAAACTCACACATAATGAAATAAGTATTATCCAAATTAAACAGTAAAGCCTAAAATAACATTCTCATATATGCACACATACTGAATTCCACTTAATCAAGTTTAGAGTCACAGGGGGCCACAGACCGGGCAGTACCAGACACAAGAAATGAAACAACCATGGACAAGGCATGAGTGCATATCAGCTCCCATTCACAAACAGCCAAAATCATAAAGAGCAGTGTGGAATTTTCAGTTAATCTAAAATGAGTGCCTTTAGTCATGTGGGAGGAAAACTTGTGCAGACATGGGAAGAACCTGCAAGTTCTATACAGACAACAAACTGCCATGGCATTCAAACTGAAGATGGTGGATGTGCGAGACAGAAACTTAAGGTTAAATAGCTTTACTTTTATAAAGCATGCTGTTCAATTACCTGGTTACAGTATAAACATACAGTACTTTACCAAATATGCACAGCTGTAAATATGTTTACTTTGAAATATAATATGTAAATTGACTACTGAACTGAACCCATCTGAAAACATTACAGCATTCTATTTCATATTAATGAGGCTATACTTACAGAATATTATATATTTTTTGCAATACTGTAGACATGAAAGTTAACATAATGGTTTAAAACTCAATCTGTATTGTTTTCAGTGAAAATGACTGTGTGGGAACGTCCAAAAAATCAAACTTTTCATGGTGGTGAAGTATTTGTTAGTAGGCAGAAATGACAAAAAAAAGATAAGATGACTGTTAAAAAATATTAAGGCAAATTGTCCAATTAATACAAAATGAAGCAGAAACTTGCAATTTAAGTTTTGATTAAGGGTTAAGATGTTTATAATATTGTTACCAGCATGCAGAATATGAAATACAGTGAAAAAAAGAGTAATGCCACAGTAAAGAAATCAACAAATATTTGCAATTAAGAATTATACATTACTTTTCACAGTACCATAAAAGAAGAACAATCAATCATTACTTTATAGTATGCCTGTCCAACGTGACACATGTTTATGGGAGACAATGTCAGGGCTCTTTGGTTTGTTAATGCACTCCAAGTCGGGGGTTAGTGCTGTTGTCTCATGCCCATCTCCTTAGGTGCCCAGCTTGGAGCTGACAAGACACTGGAAATAATTAAAGTCTGATTTTACTACTTGGAAATTAATGAGGTGGTCCGCTGTTTTTATAGTTCCACCCTGAAATGTCAATTGCAGCAGATTCTTCAGAAGGACCGTCTGTGCCTTTCTCGTTCCCTTACCACTCATTGATAGATCATTTGAGGGTATCGGAGTGGACATAGTAGGCCCCTTCAAACCCTCTGTCAGGGGATAGAACTACATTTTTTGTGGAATACGGTACACAATATCTGAAAGCTATTCCCTTGAGACAAGCCAATTCCAAGAACATTGCATAAGAACTTATAGGGGTCTGTGCATGGGTTGGCATCCTTAAAGAAGTTCTAATGGACCAAGGGATGCCTTTTTCCTTGGAAGTGTTCACTTACTAAATTACAAAATTAAGCACTTAAAAACCTCAGCCTTTCATCCTCAAACTGATGGTTTGGTCTATCAGGTTAATCAGATATTCAAGCAAATGCTTTGCATGGTTGTCAGCAAGCATAGGAGGAACTGTGGTCACTTACTCTGCATTGTGTTATTTTCATACCTGGACGTTCACAAGCCTCCAGAGGTTTCTTGCCTTTTGAAGTGCTTTATGGATGACAACCCCAGAGTTTATTGGACATTCTAAAAGAAGGCTGCAAAAATGAGGCACTCCATCCACTAATATTTTGGAATATATTGTGTAGTTATGTGATACATATGAATAAATTAAACCTACACTAACAGTGAATATGTAGTATGTGAAAGCAGCACAGGCCACCCTATAATGATCATGGCTCCATTAGTTTAATCCTGGTGATTCACACTCCAAATTATTGGCTCATTGGCAAGGACCCTACAAAATTAAGGAAAGGAAGGGCTTGATTGACTATTTGATGAAGCAATTGAACTGTTGACTAGACGAACAGGTCTAGCATGTAAAATTGTTAAAACCATGGAAGGAACGAGATTCTGATACCTAAAACTGCATTCTCTCTTTGCTCTCACTGCAAAACTTAATTTTGTAGCCAATTTGAAGGCCAAGCAGAGACAAAAGCTGGAAGCAGCCATCCTTTCTGTCCCAGGCGTGGTGAATGAAACACCCAGAAGGACCTCTAGGATTGCACATGACATAATAATTGACCCGGAGGTGGCAGTTTGAGCATGCGTGTGTTGACACCAGGAGGCAAAATGAGCTGAAATGGAACTTGATATCAAACAAATGCTAGAGTTCGAGTCCCTGGTCTAGTCTCATTATTTTGGCCCAAAAGCGAGACAGTACTTAGCATTTCTCCAATGCCTTCAAGGTCTCCTGGTTCGATGAATAACTAACTCTTTGAATGTCTTATTACCTGACCAGACCTACCATGACAAAAGAATGACAGATTCCCTTAATGGAGTTTGCAAAAGAAAAGACCACGTTTATCACCTCTAGTGGTCACTAAAGGTACTATGTCCTCCCATTTGGATTGCACAGGGCACCAGCAGCCTTCCAATATCTGGTTGATAAAGTGATACAACCCCCACAATTCCTACAGTGTCACCTAACAGGGTGCCATTGTCATCTATTCCAGCAGCTGGGGGGAACGCGTGTGCTCCCAAATATTTAAGTGGCATGGTGTGTGAGGGAACTGTCCATCCAGTGTACCAAAGTAGAGCTGGAAACTATTGGACTGGGAGACAAGGTATGCTGTCATGGAAAAGGAACCCTTGGCAATTAAATGGGTAATAGAACAGCTGAGATAATACTTCCACAGTCGCAAGTTCACTCTTTTCTTCAACTATGCACCACACCAGTGGATGGTGCTGCAAAAAGAGTTAAATAAGATGGTCACCAGAAAGTTCTTGGATCTTGGAAAAAGAAAAGGAAACATTTTAAAAATAACGTAACAAGATTGTCAATGTAATCGTTTTGTGACTGTTATGAGTGTTGCTGTCATCAAGGATTTGATTATTATTACTGTATTTCTTTCAATCAGGTTCATATTTGGAGGATGTGTTGTGTTCAACTTACGTCTTCCTCTATATCTGAGACATCACACACTGCATGCATGGGTTTACCTTTCCCAGTCCTGCAAACTTTAGCGAAGTGGTTTAATTTACCACATTTTTTACACTGTCTTCCTTTAGCTGGACATTGACTTTTTCCACCGTGTGCTTTGTTTCCGCAGTAGCTGCACTTATGAATATACTTGTATGCATCACTCGCTTCATATTCTTTTGCTGCCTTCTCAATTGTGTAATGCGTTTTTTTGTTCAGCGCTCCTTGGAGCTCTTGCTTGTTGTCTGTGTACTGCATTCACAGTCAGTTCACGTGAGCCGCTCGGAGTACATGCATTGAAGGTTCTCAGCTGTGGTTGTGCTATCTCGTGCGATCTTGCGACGTCCACAGCTTTATTTAATGTTAGCTCAGACCCGGCACTTAAAAGTTTCTCTCACACTTTTGCTGAGTTTGTGCCAAACACTAGTCTATCCCTGACCATCTCATCTTCGTTTGCATAAGCACAGTCCTTCACCAGCAATTTTCACTCCGTTACAAAGTGATCAAAAGTTTCGTTTATACCCTGCGTCTTCTCATTAAACTTGCATCTCGCGAATATCGTATTCGTCTTAGGCATGACAAACGCCTCAAAACGGTCATAATAAGTTTTCAGTATCTTGGCTTCCTCCTGGGTGAGAGTCCACGTGTTAAAAATGTCTCTTCCTTTTTCCCCAGTCCACAGGAGCAGGTAGCTGCATTTCTCACTCTTGTCTTTGCCTTTTAGCGGGCCAGAAAACATCAGCTCTACCTGCTGTCGGAACTTTTTCCATTCTCCTGGCAGTTTAAGAGAATCCCAGTCAATTCGTGGCGAGGTAACTCCAACAAAATCCATGACTGTCCTCTATTCTGACACCATGTCTTGTTTTCACAAATTGTGAAAAATGAAATGATGGCGAGACTTTCTTTTAAAGTATGCAGGGGAACTTTATTTATTACAACTCTTATATTCACGGCATCCGTGCTCTAAATTAACTTCCATTATAGTAACCTTGAGGTCCCTTTTTCTGGTGCCTTCCTGATGACATAGGTGCCTAAACCATGCCTGATAATAATACATTTCAATGACATATAAATATTACAGTGATCACCTCGATAGACATCACACCACCCAAATCGCTACTCGTGGATCTATGATGTTTAACAGGCATTCCTGGTATTTACTTTTTGATTTGCCTGCGAATATTTAGCAGCAGCGTGTCTATTGGATTGCTGCTGACGGACGGCCTTATATAGGCAGGCATTCAATTACGTGGGAGGCGTGGGTATGGAGGACACAATACAGGAAGGCAGCCGACTACGTGGGAGGCGTGGTGATGGGGGACACAACCCCGCCTCACACGGCGACCGAGCTGCAGGCTATGGCCGTATATAAGTACATAAGTAGGATTCAGTTCTGACCGTTGCGCGTAGAATTTCGAAATGAAACCTACTTAACTTTTGTAAGTAAGCTGTAAGGAAGGAACCTGCCAAATTTCAGCCTTCAACCTACACGGGAAGTTGGAGAATTAGTGATGAGTGAGTCAGTGAGTCAGTCAGGGCTTTGCCTTTTATTAGTATAGATATCAACACTAGCAGGTATTTATTGGTTTACAGTCATTTAGAAGAATTGCTAGAATCTGCTCTCCCAGGCCCCCACCTTCATTCTCTTTTCTCCAATTGCAGCAGAATATCATAAATATTGGTGGGTGGGAATAGGGAACCACTCAGCAGGAAGGAATAAGCAAAAAGTTAATGAAAGATAAATAGATTGCTTCTTACCTGTTTGATTCATTGATGCTCCTTTATGATTACCTACTGAAATTGTTTTATTTATTTACTTTTTCAAAACATCATTAATAATGTTTAAAAAAACACATCCAAGTCAATCACATACAAATATGATTGTGGCAGAGCAACTTCCATCCTTTAGTGAGACCTGTGAGTAGCACCAGAGTGATTCAACCATAGTAGTGTGCTTTAACACTAGAATTCCCAAAGCCCGTAATCCTGGCCCACCTTAAATTCCTTCTTTTCTCAGCTGGAAATTACAGGGAATTCTCTGATGTGGCAGGATAAAAGCTGACACACAAATATAGGGTTGAATGCACATGTGCTGTACAAGGCATCCACAGGGTCCACTGAGAATGGAACAGTGTTCATGGCTCACGTTGCAGAGGAACTTCGTCATTGCTTCTTACAAGAAAAGGTGATGGAAAAAGAAAAGAGGATGCAACATCGACAAGCTTCTCTTCCTAGACCTCCACTTCCCCCAGGAAAGAAAGTTCAGTGTCAGGTGCTCATTCAGTGTAATAAGAACCACAGCATAGGGAGGTGTATACATTGCAACAGGTACACATGTCGTAAATGTAGGAAGGACAGTCCTTGGGTGTGTGGGAACTATTAACACTTGAGTTTGATGATTGTATATAGCGCGGAACTGACATCACTGTACTATTTTGTCCTCTGCATCTCCTGGAGTACAAAAGAAACACCACAGTGCACCAGCATGTAGAGACTGGGCAAGAGCAAGGGGGAAAAAAAAACAAATAAACAAACGCGGCCACTGACTACAACAGAATCAAGGTATGTGAATGAATATAATGTTTCATTAGTGTAAGAATGTTTCTGAAATGTACTATACAGGTTATAAAATGAATTATTCCAAATGTCACATATACCTATGTCTCTCTTTTTTGTTAGTGCGGCTTTGACATCATGGACCAGAAGGAGCATACTAATTCAGCGTGAGCAGGAAAACTCAACCATAAAACTGAATAAAAAAAAAATTCACATCTACAATCATTCTCAGTCACACACACCATTTACACCCACGTCCAAAGTTTTCCCAGTCCCAGTCTTGTTCATGCACAAGATCTGATAATGTTTTCAAATCAATAGCTTACCCTAACCTGCTTTCTTTTTCTTCAGTTATATTCTTGAATAAAGGTACACTTGTTTTGTTATATTTGTACATTTTGTAAAAGTGTTTATTTGTTATTTGGACTTCAGGCTTCACAAATTATATACTTTATGTCTACATTTTGTCAATTATTACTAAAACTAGGGGGCTTTGCCCGCTGCTCGCTTCGCTCACCAACCCCCTGGCCTGCGTTATGCACCAGCCACTTCACGTCTCTGCCGCTTACGTATTTAGATTTCACTTTCACCAAACAACAAATCTTTTAATTCTCGTGGATAAGCCTCTTGATTGGGAAGAAACAATGAATACTTTTCCCTGATGGCAACACGAATTAGATGATCTACAAGTCTCCGACTTAAAGTTTAAAGCCAAACAAAATCTACATACTTCTTTCATACCACCTATGTCCATATATTTAATCTCTTTTCACTGATTCGTTATTTCACCGAGTAATAATTTCTGTTTGTTAGCGCTAATGCGATCTTTACTATCAGTTTTTTAAGACTTTAGAATTTTAGTACTTTCATAATCTCTAACCTGCTCTGCATGTGTATCGCAGCAACATTTTTGAATCTCTTTACAATGTTCTACGTTGTCTTTTATTTCCGACCCTGCTTGGAGCCGAGAGCGCAGAAACTGTGTCGGACAATATCGTTCACATGAATAAGAAGTGATTGGACCGTGGACGTGGTTGTAAATGTTTGAGAGGAGGGTGGGACTTGTGAAAATCTCTTGGCAAAAAGTCTCATTTCATGGGACATGAAATTATCTCTTGCGGGAGTTGAAATTATCTCTGAGAAAGTCTCGTCCCAGGATTTACTTTTATAATAAAGAGACATGGAAAACATTTCTGTTTTAACAATGTTTTTACATAGATTGTTGTAGACACCAAACACACATGAAATGTATGTATTCCAAATGACAATATATTATTTACAACTCCAGGCACTTCACTTCAAGATAAACACTGAGCACTGAGAACCTTCTTTGTGAATTGAGCTATGGCAGTGGGCAGGGGCTCTATGGGATTGCAGGCTGCTTTGCTGCTTGTACTAATCAACTCATCTAAAAGCTGAACTTAGCCTAGAAGACCTGCAAAACATCTACACTTTTTTGTTGGCTGTTTTAAATGTAAAGAAAATACCCTTTCATATATATGTTGTAAAGCAATAACTATTAAAATAATCTAGATGTTACACATTTTTCGAATGATAAATGCTATTTTTACATGCTAAACATTTGTTGTACGAGAAGTATGATGTTTAGAGACCAAAAGGAATGTGAAATGATTAGTTATATCTATTTTGTGCTCATAATTGGCGATTCCATAGTGCGGAATGTTAGAATTCCAAACTATGTTAAACCAGCAGTTAATGTTAAGTGCCTTGCAGGGGCCAAGATTTCTGGCATAAAGGCCGCATTGGACCGTGTTGCCGACGATGAAGTATCTACCTTATTGCTGCATGTCGGCACTAATGATATTTATTTACAGCAATCTGAGGTATTAAAGCGGAACTTCATCTCTCTATGCACCAAAGCTAAAACAAAATGTCGGAATTTAATTGTATCTGGTCCCTTACCAAGATTATATAGAGGGGATGTGATTTATAGTAGATTGCATTCCTTTCACTGCTGGCTAGAAACCTGGTGTGCAAATAAAAGCATAGCATTTGTGAACAATTGGGATGATTTTTGGGAAAGGCCTGGATTTTTCAGAAGAGATGGTCTTCATCCTAATTGGAGGGGATCTTATTTATTATCCCAAAATATGGCAGCAAAACTGCCTGGTTGACTGATTAGAGCACCATCCAGGCCGCAGTCATGTGATCTTAAATCACAGGCTGTTCTTTATCCCACCTGTTATTTTCCTGAAGCTGTTACCCATAATCCCTGTTGTGGGGCATCCAGTAAATTTAGTCTTGATACAAACCATAAATTAATTGATAACCAAAAATAAGGTGTATAATTAGACCAAGGGATAAAACCAGACACTCCACCAGGGGCATCTGTAATAGAAATTTAATTCAAATTAAAACAAAAAATATATCAGCAGTTCAGAAAGAACCATGCAGTTTTAAATGCTGTTTATTGAACATTCGCTCTCTTGGCACTAAAGCTGTTTTGGTAAATGATATAATATTAAGTACAAAATCTGATCTGTGTCTTCTTACTGAAACCTGGCTTAGTAAATGTGACACTGTTCCCTAGCTGAGGCGTCACCAGATGGATACTCGTTCCTTCATAAGTCTAGAGATTCTGGTCGAGGAGGAGGCCTTGGAATAATTCATTGTAACAAAATGCAAATCACTCCTAAAAATTTAGGCAACTTTACATCCTTTGAGGCATTCATTTTAAATATTAAAACAGATTCCAACACAATTATAGTGCTAGTCTACAGACCACCAGGGCCATATTCATTGTTCATGACTGAATTTAGCAACCTTCTGTCTGATTTGGCTATAAATTATGATCACGTAGTTCTGATGGGGATTTTAATGTACACATTGATGTGGAAACTGACACTTTTAGCAAATGTTTTACTTATTTGTTAAATTCAGTAGGATTTTGTCAGATTGTCAAAGGTCCAACTCATAATCATAACCATACATTAGATTTAATTATAACTTACAAAGTTGAAATTCAAAATTTAAATATTACTCCATTAAATGTAGTTATTTCCGATCACTTCTTAATTACGTTTGATTTAGTTCTGCCCATGCCAGCACTCGCAGATTAAAACAAAGACAGTGCGACATCTAGATTGTAATTCTGCTTCAAAATTTATAGATACCTTGAGTAAGTCGAGTGTAATTGTGGAAAACCATTTAGATCAGTTAACATCAAATGTAAACGTGGAAAACAATTTAGATCAGCTAATATCACATTATAATGTGACCTTGAGAGATGCTCTGGACACAGTGGCTCCCCTAAAACAAAAGTGATCAAAGCACATAGAAACTCTCCCTGGTTTAATGAAAATACTCGAGCTCTTAAATTAGAGTGTCGAAAACTGGAGCAGATGGAGAACAACAAAGCTACATGTCTTTCAAATTGCATGGACAGAGAGTGTAATAAATATAAAAAGCCCTCTTTAAAGCTCGCTCAGAATACTATTCTACATTAATAGATAGCAATAATAAAAATCCTAGGGTACTTTTTAGAGCAGTGGCTAAATTAACAAATGGGAATTCAGATCAACAGTGCAAAATACCAACAGATATTAGCAGTACAGACTTTATGAACTTCTTCAATGAGAAAATTAAAAATATAAGATCCCAGATCTCAGCATCACAGTACAAACCAAATACTAGCTTAGCAGACCCTGCCACATTGCATTCAGCACTTTAATAATTTTAATCCTGTAACTCACAGGAAGTCTTAACTTTAATTACTAAAATGAAGCCCACTACTTGTTCCCTAGATCCAGTGCCAACAAAACTAGTAAAAGTGCAATGGATGTTCTTGCAGCCTATTCTAACATTATCAATAGTTCATTACTGCATGGCACAGTACCTGATGCACTAAAAGTGTCAGTCATTAAACCTTTACTTAAAAAGTCAGACCTAGACCCACACATACTAAATAACTATAGGCCTATTTCAAATTTACCATTTCTCTCTAAAATACTAGAAAAGTAGTCGCCAGTCAGCTTCAGTCACACCTTACGCATTACAATTTATTTGAGAAATTCCAGTCTGGCTTTCGCACTGGTCATAGTACAGAAACGGCACTAACACGGGTTGTAAATGACATTCTGATATCCTCTGATGAAGGAAATTCCACTGTAATTATGTTGTTGGACTTAAGTGCAGCATTTGACACCATTGACCATTCTATTTTACTGCACAGGCTAGAAAGCGATGTTGGGCTTACAGGCCCGTGCTCGCTTGGTTCAGTTCTTATTTATCAAATCGATTCCAGTATGTACAGAAATGTGCAGACAGTACTCCATCATTATACACAGAAGTTCAATATGGTGTCCGCAGGGCTCAGTACTGGGACCTTTACTGTTTTCACTTTACATGCTTCCACTGGGATCTCTCATTAGGAAACATAATGTTAATTTTCACTCGTATGCAGATGACACCCAGTTATACCTTTCATTTAAATCAAATGAAGTTTCTCCGATGTTGTCTTTAATTAGTTGTGTTAGTGAATTAAAGGAATGGATGAATGAGAACTACTTGTCTTTAAATACAGATAAAACAGAGATGTTAATTGTTGGAGGGAATGACGCTGATCACAGCAATATTTTGTCGTCATTTAACTCAGTTGGAATCCCAATTAATTTTACTGAATCAGCCCGCAATCTAGGAGTTATCTTTGACTCTAGCATGTCATTTAAAGCATATTACAAAGTCGTCCAAAACATGTTTTTCCATCTTAAAAATGTTAGGAAATTAAGGCTTTCTAAATAAACAGGATTGTGAGAAATTAATTCATGCATTTATCTCTAGTAGGATTGACTACTGCAATGCGGTGTTCACTGGCTGTTCAAACTGTTCTCTATACAGCCTCCAGTTAATCCAAAATGCGCTGCAAGAATTATTACAAGAACAAGAAAATATGAACACATAACCCCAGTTCTTAAATCTTTACACTGGCTCCCAGTTAAGTTTAGGGCAGATTTCAAAATCCTCCTTTTAACATATAAAGCATTAAATGGCCAAGGTCCGCTTACTTGTCTGAACTTATCATGACTTACAAACCTGAGCACATTAAGATCTCAAGATGCCGGTCTGCTTAGGATTCCAAGGATTAATAAAATAACAGTGGGAGGTCGAGCTTTTAGTTACAGGGCCCCTAAACTGTGGAATGGTCTTCCTGCTTCCATAAGAGATGCCCCTTCAGTCTCAGCCTTTAAATCCCGGCTGAAGACTCACTACTTCAGTTTAGCATATCCTGACTAGAGCTGCTGATTAACTGTACATACTGCATCTCTGTTGTTAGTCATTAGCACTATAACATAAGTAACATGATAATTATATTTGAATACTAACCCTCACCTATTCTGTTTCTTTTCTCGGTACCCAAATGTGGCATTGGTGCCACGCCCACCTGCCAAGTTGTTTGCCTGCCTATGGTAAAGTCATCCCTGATGGAGGATCACAGGAATCATGGGAAAGAGGGTCCTTTCATCGAGCAACGTTTCAGCCGTGGCATGGCCAAATGGGGAGCAGCTAGATGGATGAGGTCTCCAGGACTCTAAAAATATCCAAACCTAATTATGTCACATCATCTACTGTTAAACCGTACTTCTAAAATTTTTATTATTATGCTGTCTTAAGGAATTGTTCTGTTCTGTATATTGTATTGTATTGACCCCCTACTTTTGACACCCACTGCACGCCCAACCTACCTGGAAAGGGGTCTCTCTTTGAACTGCCTTTCCGAGGTTTCTTCCATTTTCCTACAAGGTTTTATTGGGAGTTTTTCCTTGTCTTCTCAGAGAGTCAAGGCTGGGGGGCTGTCAAAAGGCAGGGCCTGTTAAAGCCCATTGCGGCACTTCCTGTGTGATTTTGGGCTATACAAAAATAAACTGTATTGTATTATTGTATTGTATTTTCATCAGTAGGTACTTTTATTGATTTTGGCAAACTTAAATTTTTGGATGTCAGATAAGGAGATAAGAGTAAATTTAAGGAACTTGTAGAAGACGTTTGGTTTGGCTTATGTATCATATTTTCCAATCTGGGACTGAACATCTGTGGACGTAATAATTAATGACTCATTTTTGTATTTGAAACAAAAGGTGCTGTTTAGACTTTCAACAACAATTCAGAAGTAGTCTGGTTTGGTGACATAGACACACGTACGACAGGGATAAGTAGCTTCATTTTTTGAGTGCACTGCACATGAAGTAGGGAAAGATAGAGTTTAGTTGTCCTATAGGTATGAAATGATATTAGACAACACTCTTTCAGTACACAGAACATGCTGGTGTTGTAGAGAAAGCAAACTATTAAGACCTGAGACCTGGTGGTAAAACAAGTTATACAGTATAAGCATTATGCTCATTAACTTAAACACTACTATATTTCAACATGGAAAATCTTTTTCTGTATTCTATTAAAGGATAACATCTGGAGTCATCCCCACCAGGATCTACAGCTAAACCTGCTAAGCCAATATTACTTTTTCTGCACCCCAATGCATTCTGTTGGATTGTATTCATAACATAACTTATTTAGTCATGGTTTTCTCCAGCCTTAGTGCCACAGCCTGTAATTACTAGAGGCCAGTATATGAATTAATTTAGTCAACACAGATGCTTATTCCAGAACTCAAGTTCATAACCTGTGTTCTGCATCATCTTTAGTGTTGCTGACTCAGGACCAGTGGGGTTTCTTATGTGAACCTATCACTTTTGAATTTGCTGTTTTGATGTCCCAAGTGGCAGATGGCATTGAAAAAAGGTTGTATCCAGGAAAAGCAACAGATTTGCAAGATGTAAGTCGCAAATACCAGGCTGATGCTTTAAGCAGCCATCCAGTTTCCATTACATTTTCATATATCATTAAATATTGTATAAAATAAATTCTTACTCACCTGTTATCGCAAGAATGACTGAATTCACAGCTTGATTATTTGGGGAATCTGCAAAATGAATGAAATCCTATATATTATATATGTGAAATTATAGACAAAATAAGGAACCTTCATAAAAGCAAAAATCTATCTTAGTTATATATATTATTAATATATTATTTATGCAAATATGTATATATTTTTATATACATGGTGATTAAAATGTATTGAGCCTGGTCTATTAAGTAAAACAACAGCAAATCAAAAACATTTCATTTTTTCAGCACAATCCATATTGGCACTTAAAAAACTGTCACTCTATGCTACTCAAATAAAACACTTTGTCTTGCTTGGACAATCACTCTATTGCAACTGACTTGACGTCTTCATGTTTTGCACAGGGTATCCAACAAAGCTAGCCTTTCAGACACAGGAACTGTTAGCATTCAGAGGTGAGCCAGAACTAGAGAGCAGGGTGGATACAGATCTTTTCAAATCCACAATTTTGCAGAGCAGCCTTAGTTGCCCTTGCCGTGTGAATGGGGGCATTGCCATTAAGCAAAAAAGGATGCTTACTTCTTAACTCTGATTGACTGCCAGAAAAATAAATCAGGGTAAAACTGACTAAGTGTGTGGGACTCTTCAAGTATGTAATCAATATATACTACATCTTCAGCATCTAATAAAATGTGCACATCTTGCCAGCATTTGCAAGCTGAATATCTTTGGTGCTGGAGTGTCAAAATGCTTCCATTATGTTTTTATATTAAATTTAACAGAAATGTAAAAGTTTAACATACAAATATGACAAATGAGTTTACATTTGATGCGTAATTAACTTATTTGGAACAATAAATATGTAACATTATACTAAAATGGAGACATGGGATAGGAAAATCATTAATAAAATTACTTAAGGTTATATTTTAGAGTATCAGGAAGTCTTGCAGAAGACCCCACTGAGAGTTACATAATTCAATATTGTGAATTTAAAGGACATTCCAAATGATAAAATCTACAATAGAAGCAAGAGAATGTATATTTAATTTATATTATATAATCTAAGATACTTGCAACCAATATAAAGACTTCATTTTTAATGGTCTCCAGTAATAAAGATGCTAAATCCAAAAAATCAAGTAATATAATATGTTTTGAGATAGTTCATTGACTATTGACCCCATAAAAAGAATAATTAAATAATAACTTACGGCTGTATCCTATTACAGATCCAATAGCTAAGATTAAACTGATGGCTAAAACAGGAGCTCTCTTGTGCAGCATATCTGAAATCAAACCTTGCACAGTCCCACCTACAGGAAAGATATACATTAAATTCAGTGTATATTACAGTATAATTGAAATGATAATCTATTAAAAATATTATTGGTAAAGTGCAGACCCTGATAACATACAAATTGCATTTTTTCCACCTGGATAGACCACATTGGTTTCCAGTGAATTTCAGAAACAGCTTTAAGGTTAAAAGTTCACTAATTAGTGCTTGTGTCAATACCACAAATGTTGTCATATCCACCGTTTGAATTTTTTAAAATACCCAGTATATACTGTATCTCTTTCATAATTCCTACTTTTGCAGTGAGCTAAAATGAAATAAGGTCACTGACAATACTGTATATCTTATACCAGCCTTGCATTTCCAAAAATGTTTTAAATGGATGAAGTTTTTAAAATAAGAAGATTTTATTTTGGGCAACATAAATTTGTGATACCTGCTGGTCAGCAGCAGATTACCAAAGTGCAACAGACAAAAATGTCTTCACCAATAACAAGTTTAAATTAAGAGATGAGCACTGAATTATCATTATATACTACAATACAAAATGTAGGCAGAAATTATTACTAAAATCTCAACTACTGAAACAATGTAAGAAAAAATAGTTTACAGGACTAGCTATAGGAAAGTGACAGTTAAATTTACATTTATGAGATTATTTTTTAACTTTTATATGTAATGCATCAAAGTATCAATTTTTAAAGGCAATAGACATAAAAAATAAGTTAGAGTTATTGATCATTATCCTGTTAAGTGGTAAAATAAGCTCATATGTCAAAAGAACATTTCATTTAGTAATTTTGTTTTAAAGCTTCATGGACTCAGGTAACTAATCTTAATTAAAGGATAAGTTTAAAAGCATTTGAAAAATCTGCCTAGAATATTTTGATCAACATGTCCTGATCCTACTGGATATATTGAAAAAGTATGGCATATACTGTACTTGGGTAGAGTGCTGCTGCTGCTTCATACCTCCAGGACAGTGGGTTTAAATCTGAACAGGTCAGGGAAGTTGGCATCAATTGTGTCTGCACTGTTTTTCTCCTGGTACCATAGATTTACTCTTATATACAGAAGATGGGCAGTCTACTTGAGCAGCAAGTCTAAATTGGTATGTTGGCAATGAGTGTAGATGTGAGCATTAATGTACCCTGCAACTCATTTTTATCCTCACAGGACTGTCCCTGTTTCATATTCAATGATGCCAAGAGAGAAGTCAGCATACCACAACTCTAACTTGTATTAAGCAAGTTAAGGAAAAAATTGATGTATAGCTGCTTACTTGGAATACAGTATAATACTGAGTAATATAGCATCCATAAACATCTAACGAAAAGATGAAAAAATGCTATAATGTTAGCTATCTTCACATGCAAATTTACTTTGAGTAAATTTTGTCTTCTTAATTTTTTCTTCATTATCATTTATTTACTTAAGTTTTTATTTTCAGTTAATAACAGGGAGGAAAAAATGAGTTAATATCTAGTCTGTGAGGAATTTACATGCTCTCTCTGTTCCTGCATGAATTCTTCTTTGAACACTCTGGTTTCCTTCCACATGCCAATGATATATGTGTCAGGTCAAATGATGACTAGATTTTTGAAAACTGATGAATTGGTGGGTTAACAATAAATAGAGAAATATACCAGCAACAAATTACCAGGTAATTCGATACTCCAATGTATTTTTAACCTCTGATTAAGATATTGACTAAATTTAGGTTCTTAGTTTCTGACTCCAAAGTTCTAATAAAACGTACAGAAATATTTTACCTATGATGCCTCCTACATCATACCAGATAGATAACTTGTCAGAGTCAGCTTCTTTCCAGCCAAAGTTGTTGCTCATGTAAAATGGCAACCAGAAGAAAAAGGCATAGTTGACGAGTTTGAGGCAGGCATAAGCTAGAGAATACTGGAAAAGATCACAAGACATGGAAAAGTAAGTACACGATACTGAGTCTAAATAAATTAATCATGTAAGATTACTTTGTACCCATAAAGAAAACAAACAACATATAAAGAATGAATATATACCATAAGTTACCCTGCTAAAGTCAAAAGATTCTAAGTATATATCCTGAAAAGAGCAAAATGACGTGGTTATACCCAGAATAATATTTTTGCAATTTTGATCTAAAACCATGGGCACCTGTATGACAAGCATAAATATTTCTACTGTTAATATTCTTTTATGTTATGCAGTTTGAGGTTATAAGGCATATACAATGTCAGCATGAGATATAGGTACTTACTCTACAGCATGCACAACTCTTGCTACTACTAGAATCTGTTTAGACACCTTCCAGGTGCAGCCTAAGTGAAAATTCACATCTTAAAGCATTCAACTAAGTGAGCTCAATTTACACCTTAATACCCAAAACGTTCTTTTTTATTTTCCCCCAAATCCTAATAAGCATGGAAAACACGTTTCTGGAAGTTTATTTCACTATAGAGACTAAAATAAAAAAAAATAAAAAAGGAAAGTGCACTCAAGACAGAAATGAATGGACTAAAGTGCCCTTTAATTGATAAACTGATTTGAACAAAACATTTCAGTTATAGTACAATGATTTCTGAGGCTTGATTGTAAGAATCTATATTTTAAATACAACTCAATTTAATAACTTTCAACATTGCAGACCATAAGACAGCCCATTCATCCCCTGCCTGATGTACAATTTAAAATGAAAAATATGGAAAAGTAATACTGAAGGTCCAGAGATTAGAATTATTTTTCAGGAATGGATCTGTAAGGTGTTTTTAACTTATGTACAGTACATTTTAGAGTATTAAGTCTTATAAAAATCAAATAACGTCCATGTAGTGTGGTGTGTACTTATCCTTTCATGGGTTTATGTGTTAACATTTACTGGGATAGAAGTGCTATTTTGAACTTCATTCACAGCTATTTGCATGGACTATTTTCTTCTTTGACAGTGAAATTATTGGGCAAAACCAATGCTCTGCACAGAAGAATCTATTTTTCAGTTTCATGAAAAGAAAAACACAGTTAACTCTAGCATCTTGCTCTAAACAACTGACATGCAGGTAAACAGACTTGAGCTGAGAAAACTTTGTGCTGCGGTGGGGGGATGTTATAGCAGGCTGCTTGCTTCTTATCCACACATTTACAAGACAAAAGACACTGACGGAGAGGTACGATGGGATTTAAGGTGGGATGGATTTACAAGTTTTTTCGCAGGCTTTGGTAATTCTAGTGTTAAAGGAGTTTTTAATAACAAAGTAAAGGGGACAGTTCCTAAAGTTCAACAATCACTGCAAATAACAATTACCAGTTCTACAGAACAATACTGGATTTAAGCATTCTGAACTAAGGGTTAAAAAGACTTTAAAAAGGAACTCAAAGACTCACATTTAAAGAATCAATATCACTATTTTGTAATAATCACCACTTAGCAGGTGGATTGAAGTGAAAACAAACACAGACTTACTGGTATTACTCCTGGAAGACAAACAGCCTGAAAAAAACCCACAGGTGATGGCTTCTGTTTGTGGTTGTACGACTGGATGTTGCATTGTGTTTCATCTTGTTCTCCTAGCTCATCATTAATCAATGGTCTATAGCTATCCTCACATTCTGAAACTTCACCATCTTCCTCTGAAGGTTCACAAAGACCTGGTGGATCGTGAAGGCAACATTTACTCATTGCTTCACACTATAAAAGAATATTCATTTCTCTATATTGAATCAAAAGCTAAAAATGGTCAGATTTATAAATGTAATAATTTTCCAACAATATGATGAAAAAGCAGATCCTAAAGGTAAAATGCAGTTATACAAGTTTTAGCTTAGTTATTCACAGGATATTGTGTTTATGCAAGCATTAATACGCATGTTGTGTGTTAATTTTTGTTAGTATAATTTTTGAGTTATTACTGCCAATGAAGTAATATTTATGCATTTCATTACATTTTAAAGATTTGTCTAAGATTTTCTTCTTTTATCTGTGAATGCAACAGAAACTACATATTTCACATTTTCATGTGTAAACATAATAAAATAAAACACTTTAAACAAAAAGTCCAAAGACATGCTGTAACATTAATTTGAGACTCTAAATCAATTGACCTGTTAAAAGTATACTCAAGTATGTGATGAGGTTTAATGCAGTACAAAAGTGGAGAAACAGGTTGATAATAAATGAATGAATACTTAGGAGTTTTATTTTTCACTGCTTTGAGGAAAGTTGAGCACAATTTTCAAGGAAGTGTAAATGGCAGGAAAATCAGCATTAATCAGCATTAAAATTAAATGCCATTCTTTTAAATATATTTCCTAGTATTAAAAAACATATCAAAATGCACATTGGGATAATTGTTAACTCAAAGTAATCCACGCATAATTAAGTGTTGTGTGCACAAGAATGTGCCAAGTAATGGAATGGCGTCCCTTCCAGGGTTAAGCTCCTGCACACTCGGTAACTAATAAAGTGATTCCAAAATGTAAAGACAGACATAGAGTGGCCACTAAAGGAGCCAATCAATTAAAATCTCCTTGATTAAGGATATCAAGATTCAGGTAGCAAAAAAACTGTTAATCAACAAACATATAAAACATTTCTTTAGGTGTTATGTTTAATATTGTATAAGGTGTGATTTATCTTTTTTAAATGTCTCTGTTTTTTAAAGTTTGACAACCACTTTCAAATAGGAATCAAATGACCTTGGATACAGGCCATTATTTAAGCTTTTTAAAGATGCCAAATTGCACTTGCAATTCCAAAATAGTAATTTAATGTAATTGAGAATGCACGGAATAAAATACTTAAATCATATCAAGTGCATAAGACAGACACAAAAATACGCTGCCAAATGTACAAGAGAGGTGAATAAGCTGAAGCTTACTTACTCGCAGTGAACTGCTTTCTGCTAAAAGTGCTTGCCATAAGAACCAGGCAATCCTCATGGAAAATTATAGGTTCCTATGTGCAAAGAAATTCTTCTTTAAAAACTTCATTGCATCCTCTGAAAGCAATGCTTTCCACCTCTTCTTTACCTTCAAGTTTCTCTTAAGTCCTCCTGCTGCTGTTCCAAAAACCATCATCATCTCTCTTAAGAATTGTGCTCGTTTTTTCACTTCCAAAGTCACAGACATCCAAAAATAGTTCAAAACTTCACAAAACATCCTCTGATACACCTCTGTGGAATTCTCATCTTCTCTCTTTCTCTCCTGTAAATGATTCTGACACTTCTAAGCCTGTCCCAGCAACACTGCCTTGGTCACCATTCCTTCACAACTTTTTCAGTTCATTGATCCCCTAGATTACTTCTCTTTTTAAACGCTTTACTGACCTCTGATATTTTCCCTACTAATTTCATGAAGTCTCATGTGATCCCTATACTTAAGAAACTCTCTATCAACCCATCTGCTGTTGAGAACTACCTTCATGTCTCCCTGCCATTCCTGTCCAAGACTCTAGAATGAAAAGTCCACAAACAACTTTCCAATTTTCTTGCTGACAGCAATCTAATAGACCCTTGCACAATTCAGAATTAAGAGAGGCTATCTACCGGGACTGCACTGCTTTCAGCCATAAATGTTCCTATATTTGCTTGAGCTGCTTCTCTCTCCTCTGTCCTTATCCATGTTGACTTTACATCAGCTTGGATTGTTAACCACACCTTGCTTATCTCTTCCTTTGATAAATTTAGAATCAGTGATTCTGCTTTGGATTAGTTCAAGTCCTACCTTACTGACCAAATCCTGGCTCTAACTGCTTTTTACCTACAAAGAAACTGTCCACAGTGTGCCTCAAGGATCAGTGTTAGGTTCACTTCTCTTTTCTCTCTATGTGCATTCCTTGGGCAAAGTTATTTCTAGTCACTGCTTCTCCTACCACTTTTATGCTGATGACACAAAGATCTTCCTCTCTTTTCCTTCAAACAACCCAAAGGTTTCAGCACAGATCTCAAGTTCTCTTTTTTCTATCTCATTTTGGAAAAATGATCAGCATCTTAACCTTAACCTTTCCAAGTCAGATATATTGTACATGCCTTCTGAATCTCATTCCTAAGACTTTTCTCTTCATTCTTTCACCTTTACTCACGTTCAGGAAACTTGGCATGATTATCTCTCCTTGCTTTCATTCATTAAATATATTCCTTCAATGACCCAGTCCTGTAATTTCTTTCTTCACAATATTCACAGGATTCAACACTTCCTCACTAATCATGGCATGCAACTCCTTGTTCTCGCATTGGATCTCCTTCAGCTGCTCTACTGCAACTCTATTCCAGGAGGGCTTCCTTCTGCTGCTTCAGTCTCTCCACTGGCTGTTGCTGCAAGGATCCAACTGAAAACTCGAAATTTGATTTACGGATCTCTAAATGGTTCTGCTCCTAAATATCTCCAGTCTTTGGTCTCTCCATATGTTTCTTCTTGAAGTCTCCAGTCTGGTTCTGCATGTCTTCTGATGACCATCCTTCCCTGACTTGCCATACACACCACAACCGATCAATGCTTCTCTGTTCCAAAGCTATGAGATAATATTCCTTTTTCTGTTCAAACTGTATCCAATTTACTCATGTTTAGGTGTCTTTTAAAAACAAACCTTTTCATTAACTGCTCTAGAACTGCTTAGTTTCTCTTCTACAGGATAGCCGTTGTTGTACTGAGAAAGCATTTAGGATACTGATCCTCCCTCTTGCTTCGTTTTTTTTATCTTGTTCTCTGTTGCTTTGATGCTTGCAGATTTTAATCTTTCTTGTCTGCATTATGACTTGCTTTATAAGTCACCCTGGATAAAGGTGTCTGCTAAATAAAAAATAATAATTTAAGGAATCAGCTATTGAACCTTAATCCAATTAAGAGCTACAAGGGCTGGAAGTTATGAGACAAGCACCAGTCCTTGATGGGTGTCAATACATTGCAGGTTACACTCATGAATGTATTCATAGCTGACTCTTTTTGGGGCATTTTACAGCCTCGTTTTAACCTAGTGTGTATGTCTTTGAGATGAAAATAAAAATATTACCAATAGAATTTTCCTCTTTTAATGGGAACCTTTTTATTCAATATATTATCACCAACATAAGATCTGAGTTATGGCTAACATAAAAGAGTTAAAAATCAAAATAAAATGTTACATTACATCACCAAAGCTACTGACATCAAATCAAAGAATGCTGCACTGCAACTCTTTAATATGGTACGTAGATATGCATCTGGAATACTGTATCTGAAATATTGTACAATTCTAGATTACAATACAAAGAAGACATAACAGCATTAGAACAGAAGAGTTACCCATAGCCATCCTTGGATTGAAGGTCATGTCCTAGGATGTCAAACCAAGGAAAAAGAAACTTTATACCCTCAAACAGAAAAGGTTAATTAGGTATCTAATACAGGTTTTCAAAATTCTAAAAGACATTAATAAAGTTAATCCAAGTGATTTTTTTTTTTCAGTTGAACAGTGGATAGTAAACGTCACTGGAAATTCCGGAACTACATACAAGACAGAAGCCAAGGAATGCGGCTTCTGACTAAGAGCTAATAGAATCTAGAACAAAGTGTCAAATCACAAAGATGAAATTATCCTACCCAAATAAGAATGAGTCACGTTTGAAACATTTTTCTTTTTGTCATCATGTGGAATTGAGTACAGGGACACAGTACATTTCTTATTAATAATAACCATTAATGTAAACATATTCCACAGATCAGAAATGCTTACATTTACTACTTAACTTTAAGCTATTAAAGCTTGTTATTTCATTTTTACATATCTATTTAACTGTTATAATGAATATTTATTAATTAATTTATAGCAAACTATAAAATACTAAACATTTTAAACAACAGTAGGAAAACCTCATAAATATAATCAACAATCCCTATAGTATATGCTTTCAGAATACACATTATTCCATACATATGAACATTTAATATTGTTCTAATACTACTTCACTGTCCTACAGTTGTTAGGTATTATAATAATAAGCAAAAGAAATCAAAGACTTAACTTTATTCTCAAAGGTGCCAGTATCTGTTTTTTTTTTTATCTGCCTCAATGAAGCTTTGCCAAAACTGATTTTGTCCTCAATTAATTAAAGGGGTCATAACAGTATTTTAAAATAATTAAGTACAAGAATAAATATAACATTGCCACAAAAGTAGAAGTTATAAAAAATTAGATTATGATAAGTGCTTTGTAATAAATTGAAAAATGCTGACAAAATGTTTTACTTAGTAATAACTACTCTATTTTTAATATATGTATTAGGTACAGTAGATACATTATTAACAAGATAAAAATATCTGCAGTTGGAAAAGAAATTTGTGAGATTATGAAACTATTTACATTCATTAGTTTGACTTTATTCTCTTAATTTGTTCAAGCATCTTTGTGATTATTTAACTAAACACTCCAGTACTTTACTCACCAACTTCTTTTGGAGTACTCAGAAGTCCAAAAAATACCACCACTCCTCCAGCAAACTGCACAGAGGAGGTCACCAGGAAGGCATACTAAAATATAAAGAATATAATTTGAACCAGCCTGGAAAAACATGAACCAAAAAAGACATCTGTAAATCTTTATTTTTTCTAAGTTTCAAAGAGCTACTTGAACACTACTCTCTTTAAATTTTTAAATTTTGCTCCTACATGTAAAACTATACTGAGGTGTAACACATTACCACACAAACAACATAAAGTAAATTACTTAGTGAAAATGACTGACACTTTTAAGGCTGGTTTCTTTCAGTTGTCTGCTTTTGCTTTGTGTAGAAGCTTCTTACCTTCTGGAGTTATACAAGAAAATATAAGATGAGACCAAGTTTGTGCTGGAGGTTAATCCAGGTAGCATAGGGCACAAGGCAAAAACAAGGGTGTCAGTCCATTGCAGGGCGAATACACATACCCACAGCAAACATACACTAGGGCCAATTTAGTGTCTGCAGCGTACCTAACTTTTGGATAGTGGGAGGAAACCCACGCGGACATAGGGAGAACATGCAAACTCCAAACAGGGAAGGCCCAGGACAAGAACCCTGGTATCCTTACTGTGAGATATCAGCACTACCACTGCCACTTCAAAACCAGATGTAAGAGGTTGATTTCAAAATCTTACAAGAACACAACATCCAGTTATCATTGTATCCACAAAGGCAATGTATTGCCACAGGGACATTTACATAGAGTATCTGCCATTTATTATTATTAGTTTTAATCTGCTTCCATTTCTGTTCTTATTGCACAGATGTTTAGATCATCAATTTTTCTTACAATTTAAAGCGTTTAGTGGAGCAATTACAAAATTGTGCACCTTTTCATGTAAGTGGCAGGGACATACATGTTTGCCACTGTGTGTACATGTAAAGACAGATCCTCTTTTATTTTACTTTAAATACTGTCAGAGATGGCTGGGGTGGCAAACCGGCTAGGACGCCCAGAAGGACTGGAGGAGGGCTTGCACCTTCCCCAGACCATGTGGGGGCGACCGCCCCGGTTGCTTTGGGGACCATGGGTACACAGCTTGGAAGCTCAACCCTGTAGGGGCCTGTGGTCACCGCCAGGGGGTGCCCCAATGCCTAGAGAGCCCTGGACCTCAGCACTTCCACCACACCCGGAAGTGCTGGGGGGAAGAGAATCAGGGACACCCGGAGTGCTTCCAGGTGCACAGCTGGTGCTTCCAGCTCCCTGGGGAGTGTCGGCAAAGGCTTATCAGGAAGCACCTGCAGCTCATTCGGGTGTGGTTAAAAGAGGCCGCCTCCCTCCATTCGATGGCTGGAGTTGGGTGGAAGAAGGACGAAATCTTGGAGGAGAGGAGAGGAGAGGAGTGGAGGCGGACCAGAGAGAAAGGCATTGGACTGTGAGGCTTGGACTTAAAGGGGTGATTGGTGCTGCAGCACTGGGTTTTGTGCACTCTATTGTACATAATAGTGTAAATAAACTTGTGTGTGGTAACACATCATGTCTACCTGTCTGTGTCTGGGCTGTACCCCAAAATGCATACATATCGTTAGTTGTTCATGCCAGCAGTTTCCATCTAAAAGTATTCCCAACATTCTTTATAAACAAAAACACATACTTTAAACACTTATTGATTACTTTCAATGCATTTGAATAATTGTGTTTGCCAACTGTTAAATATTATTGTTTAATTTTTTATAATGGAAACTTAGCAATAAAAGTAAAAAAAACTGTCAGATTGCATGCGAAAGTTGATAATTTAGTCTTTGTAATAATTTCTTCTATATTGAGTAGTTATGCACATCATGAGACCTTTTTTAATTAAAGTACACATACTGAATATAACTTTAGATGGTTTTTGTCTATATTGGATAGTAAATTAACTGCAACAAGTGTTGGTTGCACAATTATGAAACCACTATATGCCATGCTTACTACTTTCTACTAAAAAAGTTAAATTCTCAATGTATATTCACTCTATATACTTTTTCTTGATGATATGTACACTATTTTACAGATACGCATCTCATTTTAATAAAAAAAATGAATTTTAAGTATAACATTTTAAAATAATTTATGTCTGAACATAAAGCACACATGGATAGAAAGATAAAATACATGATTGTTATATATTCTGTGAGTCTGGAAATTATATATTACTTTTGTAATGGAATACCATAAACCTGACCCAATCTTCCCCAGATAAAAAAAAACCCTGGCATCTGTTGTGTCATCTGTTCTTTGGTGCCTTAAAAGAATGACTTCAGATATCTCCTTGACCATTACTCTTTTTCTGTTGGGACTCCAAAAATGAAGGGTTTAGCCATAGTCACTAATGGCTACTGTCTTCTTATATTGACAAGTTACAATGAAATGCTGAGACGTATGGACTTGTCTCTGGTATTTAGCTACGTTAGTTGTACCCTTTCCAGTCAGGCATATTTATAGAGAGGGTTAATAATTCTTCTCTCTCTCTGTAAGGTTGTACATTATGTTAAAAGCTTTAAAATAAGGGCAAAAGCGTTTTAGAATCAAGTCAGACTTCTGATTATAGAGAAACACAAGTCTACTAAATATATAAAACCATTTCAAAGTCACTTTCTTGGTGGCAGCACCATGCTATGGGGATGCGTTTCATGTGCTGGGACTGGGAATCTTGCTCCAATTGATGGACAGAAATACTGCACAATATTGCAAGAGAATTTGTTCCTGTCTGGTATGAACTGATTGCTCGGGAGAAGATTCATCTTTCAACCTGACAATGATGCTAAGTATAAGACCAAAGCTACACTAGAATGTCTCAGAAATGGAAAGGCAAATGTTTTGGAATGGCCACATCAAAGCCCTGATATAAATCCTATTTAGAATCTGTGGCACTACTTGAAAACTGCTGTCCAGAGTTGCCATCCCACCAACCTACTAGATCTCTATAAATTCTACCAAGAAGAATGGGGAAAAAAATCACTCGTGAACAATGTGCAAAACTGGTACATACTTACCGCAACCAAATTAAGGCTGTTACTGCAGCAAAAGGGTCTTCAACAAAGATTAATGTGTAGGGCTTGAATACTTATGCAAACACTAACTTCTGAGTTTTTCTTCCTGAGTTAAATAACTACAGACAATGGTTTGTTTTGACTTTGTAAATATATTTTTAAAATACAGAATGGGTAAATATGTTTACAGATCTTTTGTCATGCAGAATTTATGGTGATTTTCAAGAGGATTGAATACTTTTGTACTCCACTGTAATTGCACTTGGTTATCAACCTATCTAGGATTGATTCCAGTGCCATACGGATGCTCTATCCAGTGTAACACAGACAGACTCCAGTCACCCTGAACCTAATTTGAGCAAAGTGGGCCAGAAAATTGCTAAATGGATGGATCTTTTTTTTTTTTTATAAACCACCATTATTTTTCCTGGGTCAAAACACCAGAGAAGATGATGACATATACATTTTCAAGGTAACCCAATGATAACTTTAAGAAGTCCTATTTTTCTTTTAAGTTTTTTCACAAGCTGATCCCAGCACTTCCTGGTTTTGTCCCATGGTGCTCAGAATTTTCTTCTGTATCCATATAAACCCTTAACTAAGTGAAAAGCACAGGCATGCAGCAATGTTAGCTTAAGGGTATTGATGCTAATAGAATTAATTGGTATTGTCTCTGCAACCATGCTGAAACTTGGGGTACTTAATGTAAAATATTATCCAGAACATGCCACAGTGTATGTACACCTTATTATGATCATGTATATATTTTTATGTATATTTTACATTTTTATTAATAAATAAGTAAATAAATCGTTGTAGGGAGAGAATGATGTCAATGAGTCCAGAAGATACAAAAATAGTTTATTCTTTAAACATCTAATACAGGAAGTAATTGAAAAAAATGTGAACACAAGCAGTGTTTTACCAAGGGGCGCAGCAGTAAACACTAATACTCTGGAGACCCTGAAAACCTGATGTTATTTTGTTATTTTGGAGAAATTCTGATCTTAACTTTTTGGCTTGCCTACCTCAAAAGAAGAATAAAGCAATGCCCTTTCTCATATCCCACTCTCTCTCTCTCACTGTCCTGGCCTATCTTCCTCCCACCAGCTGAGCCTTCATTCCAATCCACTTCCCAATTCAAGCACAATGGACTCAATGCATAATTGAACCCCATCCTGAGATTCATTCCAGCCAACACATGGAATTAGTTCCAGGACCAGAGGCACACATTTTGATTATACATTTTACAGTATTTTTATACTTTTGTTTGGTCTGTGACTGAATTTCCAGTTAGTATATTAAAATTATTGGGTAAAACTAGTGATTTTCATTTGAACACTTTATGCAGCACAGCCACTTACTTCATATCCATACTGTAAAACACATGAAGCCAAAAAAGCTCCCAAGATGTTTCCAGCAGAAGCACAGGCACTCCATAGTCCAAAGACAATGCCACGACTGGAAAAAATTTAAAAGATAAAACAGAAACAATAAGAGTGAACAAACAATTCATAAAAATATTCTCTTTATGCTTTTCTCATATCTTTAGTAATTCATCCATCCATCCATCCATTATCCAACCCGCTATATCCTAACTACAGGGTCACTGGGGTCCGCTGGAGCCAATCCCAGCCAACACAGGGCGCAAGGCAGGAAACAAACCCTGGGCAGGGTGCCGGCCCGCCGCAGGGCGCGCGCACACACACCCCCAAACCCCAAGCACACACTAGGGACAATTTAGAATCGCAAATGCACCTAACCTGCAAGTCTTTGGACTGTGGGAAGAAACCGGAGTACCCGGAGGAAACCCACGCAGACATGGGGAGAACATGCAAACTCCAAGCAGGGAGGATCTGGGAAGCGAACCTGGGTCTCCTAACTGCGAGGCAGCAGCGCTACTACTGCGCCACCGTGCTGCCCTTAGTAATTCATAAAACACTACATTTACAAGATACATACCAAAACTGTAGCAATATTTTATAACTATTATCCCATTTGTTTAATGATTTTTTACAAAAAGTATACGGGAAAAAATACCCAGATTTTCCAAACCAGTTTCCCATGATAGCAACAACACAGGGCCAACACGTTGACTGCAGTAATCCATTTACGCCCCAGAGGATGCTGTAGAAATATACGTTGTAAAAACTGAGCCATTCTGTCAATGTCCCAAATAGAAATTCCTGTTAAAAGAAAATAACTGGAATTAGAAAAAATCTTTTTTAATCTTTTTATACTGTTACTTTATATTAAAAACAGTAAGTTTAGTAAGTTAAAAATACTGTTTAGATATATTATAATAAAATTTTAATTTTCTGTTTAAAAACATCAAGATACAAATACAATACAATGTGAAAAGTCATTAAACAAAGAACACATTAATTGTAGGTTTTCACTGAAACCAATTACTGTAACTCATCATAGATGAACTGCCAAAAGCAACTTAAGTTTACATAAATGTAATCTTTCTTTTCGTTTTTCTTGACTTAGGTAGTAAGTATATTAATGTATAAAAGTGTTTCATGTATTCCCTCTATAAATGGCTTTACAAATTTTGAAACATTTTTTTCACAAAGTTTACAAGTTCCCAACAAACAAGGTTAGGTAAAAATGTAAATCTTATAATTTGCAATGTTATCACTTTATTGGAAATTAATTTACATTGAATAGCAAAGTACACTGGCTGCTAATAACAATCATATCAATGAGATGGAAACACATTCTGATACAAAACTGCTTTATTAAATCTATACTAATAAAAGGCAAAGCCCTCACTCACTCACTCACTCACTCACTGACTCATCACTAATTCTCCAACTTCCCGTGTGGGTGGAAGGCTGAAATTTGGCAGGTTCATTCCTTACAGCTTCCTTACAAAAGTTGGGCAGGTTTTATATCGAAATTCCACGCGTAATGGTCATAACTGGAAGCTGTTTTTCTCCATTTACTGTAATGGAGATGAGCTTCAACGCCGTGGGGACGGAGTTTCGTGTGACATCATCACGCCTCCCACGTAATCAAGCAGTACATAGAAAACCAGGAAGACCTCCAAAAAGCGCTGAAGAAAACATGCATTATATAATTGAGAAGGCAGTGAAACAATAAGAAGCGAGCGAGTGACATATACTACCATATTCATGAGTTCTGCTACTTCGGAAACAAAGCACGATGTAAACCTACACTTTAAATTAAGTTCATAGACGGGCTGCGGCTGGCGTTTGTAATTTAGTGCCTGCCCATATAAGGCCGTCCGTCAGCGGCAATCCAATAGCAAACTCCCACTAAATATTCACGGGTGAAGGACTGTGCTTATGGAGAGGAAGATGAGATGGTCAGGGTGGTGTTTGACACAAACTCAGCGAAACTGCGAGAGAAAGTTTTAAGTGCCAGGACTAAGGTAACATTAAATACAGCCATGGACATAGCACGAGATGGCACCAGCACAGCTGGGAACCTTCGATGCATGTACACCGAGCGGCTCATGTGAACTGACGCAGTGCACAGATAAAAAGCAACAGTTCCAAAGAGCTGAACAAAACCGAATTACACAATTGAAAAGGCAGCAAAAATATGAAGCGCCTGATACATACAAGCATATTCATAAATCCAGCTACTGTGGAAACAAAGCACACGTGGAAAAAGTCAATGTCCCGCTAAAGGAAGACAGTGTAAAAACCCGTGCATGCAGTGTGTCAGGTCTCAGATAAAGAAGAAGACGAGCTGTTTATTGATGCAGTAAGAAACGAATCGATGAATGAAACCTGTCATCTTTACAACGATTGACAAACACGGAATGTAACTTGAACACAACACATCCTACAAATACGAACCTGATTGAAAGAAATAATGATAATCAAATCCTTGATGACAGCAACACTCAGTAACACTCACAAAACAAATACTGTATATTGACAGTCATGTTACGTTATTTTTAAAATGTTCCCTTTTCTTTTCTAGCTTTTTAACACACTACTTCTCTCATGATACGCTGGGTATATATATATGTATATATATATATCCCGATCTACATACTCGAATAATGGATACTTTATTCGCCATCAATGATTGTTTTGGTAAAGCCATACTCAGTGTATTCATTAGATGAACGGTAAAAAGTAAGAGTGAGGGAGGATGACTTATTGAGGCATGCAGGCTGTAGTGCGTCAACTCTATCTGAATTGCGCGATCACATTTGAAAAATATATCTTTTCAAGTTCTATTTAGTCCATATGTGTCAAACTCAAGGGCCACATCCGCCCGGTGTAATTATATCCGCCCCGAGATCATTTTATATACTGTATTATTGTTATTAATGGCCCGGTATATGAAGCGCTGGTAACACAATAAACTACAGATCCCATAATGCAGCGCTTCAGCTGCCTTGCCAACACTTACCGCGTTAATCAAGTCTAGCTTATGATGCTGCAAGTTATTGCGAAGCTAGCTCACACGATGCTGAAGAGAAAAGTTGATTCTGAAAATAGAGCCTTTAAAACCGATGGGAGGCTGAGTATATGTTTACTGAACCCGTGTGTCTCATTTGTGGAGCTAATGTGGCTGTAATTACAGAATTTAATCTAAGACGGCACTATGAGACAAAACATCAGGGTAACCTGAATGCAATGCAGAAGATACAGAAAGCAGAATAATTAAATAAGAATCTGACACTTCAGCGGACGTTTTACCCGTGCACAATCACAAAGTGATTTCAAGTGAAGCTGCTTTTATGGGAGACACAAATGCACCAGTGCACCTTGCCCCACTTTCCCTGTTGCCAAGTAATGTTAAACCAAGTCGTCACTACGGTGTTCCCAAATCGCACTTTGCTGATAAACTGAGCGCACTGAGTTTGCACGGCGCTTTGGTGACTTTGAAGAACAAAAAGTCCGTCTACATGCGGCTCGAACCTTGTGCATGTTTGGTAGCACATATCTGTGTGAGAAGCTCTTCTCAGTGATAAAGACTAACAAAACAGCACACAGGAGTCGCCTCACTGATGAGCACCTTCAATCCATCCTGAGAATCTCCACAACACAGAACCTCACACCAAACAGAAACGAACCTGTGCCAAAAAGATGCCAGGCGTCCAGCTCTAAAATGACATATGAGTAAAGACAACTGAATGATTTGATTTGTTATTGCTGAAAGGAACACATTTTATTTATATTTCCAGGTTTTGTTATGCAGCATGTTCATATTTGAATTTGTATAATTTTGACAGGATATATTTTTATGGAGAGCAAAATCTTTTGGGATATTTAAAATCTAAGTTTATTTTTTATATAAAATTACATAAGAGTAAAGAAATTTGAATGTTTGTTCTTTTAACGTTTACTTTATTTCTAACTTGTATAATTTAGACAGGATATATTTTTATGGAGAGCAAAATATTATAAGTTGTTTAAGGTTTGAGTTGATTTATTCAGAATAATATTCCTGTCTGTTTTACCATTCCTACCAAAGATATTTCTGTCGACTAAATAAAAATTCCTTCTATTTAAAATTTAAATAGAACTTGAACAAATACTATAGTTCATAATATCCACACAGACTTGCACGTAAGAGCGGAGTTATCCGTTTTAACAAGCAGCGTATTGCACTGATCTGAAATAGCTGTGTGTGTATATATGTAGATATGTATGTATATGTATATATATGTTTATATATGTGTGTGTGTATGTATGTATATATATATATATATGTATTTGTGTGTATATATGTGTGTGTATGTATGTATGTGTGTATGCATATGTATGTGTATATATGTGTATATGTATAGATATGTATATATATATGTTTATGTGTGTGTGTATATATATATATATATATATATATATGACAACAACACTCATCACTCACAACAGTGACAAAACAATTACATTGACAATCATGTTAAGTTATTTTCAAAATGTTTCCTTTTCTTTTTCATTGCCTCTTTAACACACTACTTCTCCGCTGCGAAGCGCGGGTATTTTGCTAGTATTTTATAAAACAAAAAATAGTTGCAATGGTCATTTAGCATTTTCAGCCTTAGTGCAGTCAAAGTACAGAAACAGGCAAATAAAAGCCTAATTAAACTTGGAATTAATAAATTATTAAAGTAGCATGGGGCCAAGCAGCTTGAAAATTTATTACAAAATGCCAAATAGATTACTTAAGTTGTATTTACAGTATTTACTTTAAGCCTGTGCACAACACACTTTTCATTGGAGGTGCCAAGGGATCTTTACTGAATAAACTACTCCATTTGACTCCTTTTGATATGGAGAATCAACAATTCTACAAAGGAAGTAAACACACTCTGGGCAGCAATCACATTTTGGCCAATTATTCCTGCAATGTGGTACCCGAATGCAGTTCAAGCCACTGCAGATGATTCCAAATGTAGTGGCACACCTTATCTTGAACAAGCAGAGTTGGGCGCATGTCATTCATCCTTTCATGTCACTACATTAGCTCCCTGATGCAGAAACATCAAGTTCAAATCCTTGATGACTGCGTATGAAATAGACAATAGGTCAGCACCTACGTATCTGGAGACACACATGAGGTCCTATGCTCCTTTTCAGCCACTCAGACCTGCTAATGAACAGAGCCTGGTGACACCATCTCTACATGACATGACATGATATCTCAATCCAGACTTTTTTCGCGTGCATCTCCTAGCTGGTGACAAAAGCTACCCACCTCCATCCACACTGCCAACTCTCTTACTGAATTTAAAAAGCATTTGAAAAATCTCATGTTCAGTGAATATCTATTGAATTGATAATTGATTTGACTCTAGGTTCTTATTAGCTAAGACAAGAGCAACTAGTCTTATGTTGTTATTTGTGAGGTTCAGCTCTTCATTTATGATGGCCACTTTTGTATCCTTGTTCTGTAAGACTTGTTTCAAAAAAACAGTCTCAAGGCTGATGTTACTCAATTATGCTGTTCTCTTTTTTTAATTCACTTTGGAAATGCATCTGATAATTGAACAAATGTAAATGTACTTGAAAATTCCTGCTGCTACTGAAAGCACACGTCCATAGATGAAGATATAGATCCATCCATCATCCAACCCGCTATATCCTAGCTACAGGGTCATGGGGTTCTGCTGGAGCCAATCCCAGCCAACACAGGGCACAAAGCAGTAAACAAACCCTGGGCAGGGTGCCAGCCCACCACAGAATATGTAGATGTACACTGAAAGGAAAGCTGTCTCTATCTACTTAGTTGACTGTTCACCACATAAAATGTTTAAAAGAATTCTACCTCTACATCAATATGCAGGTCCAATGTCATGATCAGCTCTACTACCATTCCTAAAAAATATCTGAGGTGTGTGAATTCCTCCTCCAGAGAAAGCTGCTTCCCCTTAACCTGAACAGCACAAGCCATTCTTTCACAGAAGTCCCATGACCTCACATTTAAAGGTGCTAATTTTCATTTTAACTACATCACAAAAATTTGCAGACCAGTGCACAATAGTGAACACACTATAATCAGGCCAAGAGGACATCATCCTCCACAAACACTAGGGATAGCCTTCCAAACTGAATACCCTTCAAGCTTTTGCTGTTCCTTGATTTATTGTCCATGCAAATAACAAACACACATCCTTAAAGTTATTCAACTTATGGCCCAAAAATATACAATCACAACTCTTCCTCAAAAAAAAAACCAAAAAGTAAATGGCTTACAAAAATGGCCCTAGAACACCAAAATCTTCTTTTTCCTCCCACAAGATACCATATTGTGCACAGTTAAATCTTCCAAAGCACAAATAATTAGAAATGGCACACTCCCACGCAACCTCATAATTTTGAAAAAAAGTGATTTACTGTTCTATGACTAGGATGTTCCTCCTGGATCCTGGAGTCTATATTCCAATATCTCAACGAGGGGAAGTATTTTTTGTGATTTGTTAGCAAATGGAGCAAAACTTCTTATACCTATTTTTAAAAATGGAGCCCACCACTCCAGTGTTATAGTCTCAAGGTGCTCTCCTTGACTTTGCTTTCACGTGGAACCATCTAATTGTGCGGTCTATTTTTAATCGATACAGTGATCTCAACCACAGAAATGGGCCCAATCCTAAACAATCCTTCTAGCACTGCCACCAAATTAGAGTTTCGCAAAGTTATCCTCGATGATATACCTAGCTGAGGTCAATATTTTCCATCCCTGGCAGAGAACGACCTATGTAAAGTTCCAACTAACTAAAGTCATCAAATAATTTTCCAGAAACTCTATGAGTCCACTTGGAAGTCATTCAACATTGCTTCACCAAACATCTTCACATGCTAGCCTTTGCTTTGGTTACATTTGCTTCAGTTGGGATAGCTCTGCATTAATGCCCATTGTTTTGGAATAGGATGTCCAATAAGTTCATATTGGTGTGATGGTCAGGTGACGACAAACTTTTTTCCATACAGTGTACTTGTTGCCAAAGTATGAATTGCTAATTCTGTTTCCCTTGTGTCAGAAACTTCTTGGAACTGAGATATCAAAAAGAAGAAGATCAAAAAGAAGATCAAAATTTAACTGTGAATCATTTTGACTTATTTTAAACTCACCACAACTGCTGAACAACATAATCCAAAGGAGAGAACATATCTCAGACTAAAGCGATCTCCAACAATTCCACTAATGTAAAGGCCCTGCAAGAATCAAACCACACATTTAGTCTTAATATTATTTTATTATTCATCTCATCACTTTCCTCTTGCACTACTGAGATGTATAAAGTTAAAACTTAAAAGCTTTCAGAAACACTTTGTTGACACTAATATGTTTTGCTTAGGCATACTGACCCAAAGATTGCATTTACGTACCTTTTGTTACAGAGATAAAATAATGACTGAATTTTAAAATATATTTAACTTTTGGTATTATATTGCTTTCCAGGACAAGAACCTGCACAAGATGATATAAGCAATCTTCAACATCTATCCAGATCAAACATTTTTTAGAGAAGAAAAAACAAATATTTTTGATTATTAGCACTTACCACAGCATATGAAAATAGGAAGATTGTGTCTAAAACTCCCAGAAAGACAGTGGCTTCTTTAAGATCTGAAAACAATTGATTCTTACTCCATACCTTGCAATGATAAAATAGTTTAATGAAAATTATATTTGTGACATTATTTAACAGATATAAAACTAAAAACAGTATTTTAGACGAAAATAAAAATATGTCTAGTCAGGGCAGTATGGATGTGCAGTGATTAATACTGTTGATACACAGCTCCATTAACCTGGCCTCAAAACTCTAACTACAGCCTTCATGGAGTCTCAACAGTTGCCCTTGTTGGTTTCTCCAGGCACTCCAGTTCCCAAAAACATGTGCATTAAGTTGATTGTAAACTCTTATCTAGCCCTGTATGAGGGAGTGTGGTGAGGTATAGGAGTGTCCGCTAAAATGGAATGGTGTCCCATAAACTAGTTAAAATCACTATGTATCAAAAGCTGCAATAACAAACATCAGACACTTGCGAACTAGTGAAAGAATTAGAATACATCACTGGATCACTTTATTGTGTTTTGTCATATGTAGTTTTTTAATCCTTCAATGGAATTAATATAAAAAAAATTCTCTTTAACATGAGAGCAAAACCAATTTATCAAGTGACCAAGGGACTGGTCATGGCATAAGCACAAAGGCGGAAATGTGTGTACGCACAGAAACATCCAGATGCATAAATCTGTGCGTACACAAACTTCCACGTTCTTCCGCTACATAAATTCCGGTCAGCGTGAAAAGTAACGCATGTGCAAGCACCTGCTGTCCCGCCCCAGCTTCTCCCAGTATTACGCCTCTTTGAATATGCAAATCAATATAAACAGCCCTTAAGCTCAGCCTTCTGTGAAAAGACAATGGGAAAAGCACAGGGGAAAATAGAAGAATTTCAGAGAATACCAAGTGGAGGCAAGGAAAAACATACTATTTGTTGGTTTAAACAGTGATATAATAAACAAAAGGAAGTTGATCGAATGACAGAGAGTCAGAGAAACTCAAAAGCTCAAGTTCACAAAGTCGCACAGTGCCCGAAATAAAAAAGTTGTCAGATATCAAAGTCACCGTGAAAAGGCGAGTCGTAATCCACCGTCTGAGTGTCATATGAAAGCTTATTAGGGTACAGACAAAAAAAAATAAGCATACAGTGGGGGAAAAAAAACACGAAATGTCAACTTTAATCTTGACATTTCCACTTTAATCATGTAGTTTATTTTGCCATTAAAGTAGAATATCATAAACTTCATCTTAAAATCGTTTAATTTACTAGTTTCTCAAATTCCATCGTAACTAAAGTAGCACGTTAAATGCTTTATTTTGTATTTGATCTTCTATGTACTCTGTGTGTGTGAATCACTGCGTGCTTCCGGGCTTTCTCTTCCTCCGACAGGACACAAAATCCATTACATTCGTGATATTACAGAATAATTAAAACACTGAGATGTATACGTGATATCATTTTCATGATGATAGGAGTTAAATCATGTTATTAAACAAGGGAACGCGGTTGCGCATTGATTGTTCATGTCTCACACAAGATGCTTGCTGCGCCATGCGCAACCTTCGATGAAATACTTTATTGTAGCAGCACTGTCTCTTTCAAACGTACTATCCTCCAATTCCTGTCCTTACTTTTCTTTCTCCAAATACCCAATCACCACACAATCAGCTCTGTAAGAGATCTTAAGCCATCTGTAAGCTTAGAACGCCGATTCTTCAAAACTTTTAAGGAACGTTGAAATATCTTCGTAGTACGTGTTTAATTATTATATCCCTCTACCCTTCCAGTGTCGTGCTAGCACAATCAAGAATACAGCGTGAGGCAGGAACAATCCATGAACGAAGTGCCAGCTCCTACCTAGCGCTGCGGCACCGTGTCCTGGCATGTTTGATTATTAACAATATAGATTATTTAAATGAAGTTAAAGTTTTATCTGTATAATTTAATTACATATTTTGCTGCATTTCATCTTAAAATGATATCATCATCAAATGTAAATACGCGCTTTATAAAGTGGCTCAGGTTGTGCAATATTATAACTGTTGTGCAAGTTTACAGTGAGGTAATTGTACATATAAGTAAAAACAGTTCTACAAGGAGCATTTGATGGACTGATTGAGTACATATATAGTTCATGGGATGAAACTGTTTCTGAACCGCGAGGTCCGTATAGGAAAGGCTTTGAAACGTTTGCTGTATGAGTGCAGTTCAATAGACAGCAAGGCTTAGGCAGCATGTGCTTGATGCTGTATACCGATATTTCTCTTTCTCAGCTTCTATAGATCTTTGATTCCCCACTCAGATACAGTGATATAAATACAACAGTGCAGTGAGAGTAATATGGAAAAAGACGATCCGCTGTGGCAACGGAAGCAGCTGAAAGAAGAAGAAGAAGGTGCAGGGAGAGTAACCACGCTAAAGCAACTAATGTACTTAGAATAGTTTTACCATTCCGTGAACCATTGTATTTTTACTGGTTAATTACAATCAGATGCATTAAACTAATAAACAATATGGGTTAATTTCAGTGTATTTATAAAGCCGCGTCAGGGATGTAGATCTGAAAAAGAAAGGGAAACCACACAGGAACAGTAGCACTGCTCTGACGCTGGGTGCCGCAAGTCTGCAAAACCGAGCAGAGAACTTGCGTAAGCCAGGGTATGACGTACCGTGGAAATGTGCATGGCTTTACGCCAACTTTACGTTTTATACATCGCGATTTGAGCGTGGAAACGTTCGTACGCAACATTTTTGTGCGTACGCACCGTTTCTACATGAGCCCCCAGGTTTTTAACTTACTAGTTAAAGCCGCATTGCTTAGCAACCTGAGGGTTGTATAGATATCTACACTATTAAGGTTAAAAACAAATAAATGGGGAAATAAGTGCCTGCACAGAATAGTAATGCTTTTTGAGATAGGTTAAAGAACCAACGGCTGATCAGTGTTTTTACTTGCTGAGGCTAGTAAAGTTTAAACTGAATAAAGCAGTAATTTTATATTACTTTTTTTACAATTTAGCACTTCAAGCACACAAATATACAGTAGAATCTGAAAAGATCAAGTAGACTACTCTAGTGATTAGTCGAAAACATCAAATTATATAAGTACAGTACTATACTACTGAGGTAGATCACTCTTGAGAGTTAATTTAAAATTAGTTTGTCATTAAGTTTTCCCTTTATGCAAAAGCATTGTATTTAGTCATTTCCAGTTCTCACTTTCACTATTTCAGGATTGAATGGTACTTTTCCTGGCAGCATCACACACGGCAGGAACTGATACCATCAGGATACAGCAGTATCATAGTACATTCACATATTGTATACATGTACGCTTTGCTGACAAGGAATTAGCTTAAAGCCAAACGTTATCTGTTTTTTTGAGGGGACAGGAATAGAGAAATGTGCATACTTTGCAATGGACAGTACGAGATGGACAAAGAAGCCTGCCCATGCTACTGGATCTGTGAGACACCAATGGAACTTAATGCTGCACTGTTCACCACATTCAAAGTTACATAAACATACTGCCTATTTTTGTTGGAGTTACTTGTGAATGATAAACAACATTGATGATTTTTACATTCTACATTACATTAATTGATAACAGTTTATTAAAGAGCTATGTTGTCAAAATATATGTTTGTTTTTCCTAAGTAAATTGAAAAAAAAAAATTACCTCTTCAGGTACCAGGAAGTACATACTGACATTTTGATATGAAGGAGTCCACTGGGCAGAAATACTGACTTTGACATTGCTGAATGTCTTTCGAGACGCATGAAGCAAAGCATAACTAATGAAAGAGAAAGCAAAAATATATACAAAAAACTCACAACATTTAAAAAATATAGTTAGAATTACAGTGAAAACTCAAAAAGTAACTATTTGAGGAGTAACAAAAACATATTTCTGAGTGTTATACAGTATTAGGACAGAAATACAAACATTCAGTCTGTGCAAGACATCACATTTCCTGTCATAGCATTACATTGTATAAAAATAGTCTATAAATTCTGTAAACAGGCAGTAGTAGTAGAAGTAGTAATAGTAGTAGTAGTACTTGTACTGTTACATACATCTAGGCATACTATATTTTGTTACTTCAGTTACAGTCCAAGATTTCTCTAATCAACTTTAGATAAAAATTTAGAATAACAGATTGATTGAGAGAGGTCATGATATCCAAAAGTTTATGTTCTCAGTAGTTCATAAGCTATTTTAGACTACACCTGCTCTCTTAGCATTTCTTCCAATGCAGAATGTGATAACATTGTTTGACAATATATATTGTACTTAATAATTCAATCAATCACAACTCTGCTTTAGTTTAGGCAAACAGCCCATAGCCTTTTGTTTCCTTGATATTTGTCTGCTAATTAATTATAGATGGAAACCGCTAACATTGCATAGCTAGATAGATAGACAGATAGATAGTACTTTATTTGTCTCAAGGGGGAAATTCAGCTTTTCTACAGAAGATCAATAAATATTTTAGCAAACAACAATCCCCACCCCAATAAATATCAGAATTAATAAAATGAAAGAAAGCTTCTAACTTGGCTAAAGATAAAAACAGCAGTCACAGCTACTGTGAATCACCATAAAGGTGCATTGCTGTTGGTATAATGCAGCCCCAGTAGCGTTTCTTGGCATACGTCTGAATAATTTGTTGGCTTAGAGAGGATGGGCAGCATTGTTCATAATGGCCATCAGTTTTGTCTTAATTCTCTCCTTTGTTGCTATCTCCTGCATGTCAAAAGGTGCATCCCAAAAAACATAATCCTCACAGAGCTGCCAGCTTTGTCCAGACAGGAATAAGCTCTGTGCAGCAGATTGATAATTGCATCTTTCATTCTAATCTTTGCCCTATAGGCAAACTGCCGTAGGGCTCAACTGGTCTTTCACAAAAGGATTCATATAGCCTAGTACTACACTAAATAAAACTTACTCAAGAAATCAAAGAAAGTATTTGAAATGGCACAGAAAGAAATGATGATACAGAGGAGAGAAAGAGACTGCATGGCTGAAATAAATGAGCAATTATTATAACGTGGCACATTGGAAAATTTGTATAAAGTAACACAAAGTTGTATAACGTTTACTTCTAAACAGTACAAAACAAAAATGTTAGTATTATTATATTACACATTACTTTAATTACTTATGAAATTTTTCAGCTCAATGTTTAGCAGCTAAACAGAAAATAATATCTACAACTAGGGGGCTCTGTTCCCTGCTCGCTTCGCTCGCCAACTCCTGTGTTTGGTTAATCGGATATACAATTTTAAAAGGTTTTTTTTTCTTTGGAATTGTTTCAATTTCATTATTTGCACTTTTACTTTAAAGCTTCATTAAAAGCAATATTTGGAATTACCTTTTCTTCAAGATCGCATTGAATTTTGATTCCGTTTTTGGAGACACATTGTGACAACGCAATGTATAACTGCCTTTGTGTGAATATTGTTTCTGTTTCTCTAATAAATAATCAGACTTTTTCTAATGTTTGTCCCTGTGATTTGTTAATTGTCATAGCAAAAGCTATTCTCACGGGAAACCGTAAACATTTTAATACGAATGGCATATCAAGATCTCCTTTGGTGTCTAATGTTATTCGCGGAATATATACATTACCTTTCTTGTCGCCTGTTAAAATTTGCATCGCTTCTCCGTGATCATAAATATACACCTGACCGAATTGTGTTTTCTTTGAAATTAAACTTGTCGTTGGTTTAACTGTTGCGGGACCACATATTCTCAGAGCGTATTGTCCATTATTGTGTAAATCTACGTTTTTATGCAATGAATGATGTGAAGGCGAAAACACTTTGTTTTCTGCTGTTTGCCTTTTATTTCTGACCTCGCTTTGTCCTGCTATTTTTTCAATTACACCTGGTCCTGATGATTAATTTTGTTTTGTTTGCGCTAATGTGATCTTTACTATCTCTTTTTTATACTGTAGCAACTGACGTAATAAAGTGTCACAAAAGTTTTACTTGAACAATTGCAGACTTCATAACCCTAAACACAACTTTCTGGCACCCTCTCCAACCCCTCATCCCCCGAGTCTCGCCCAATCAATCAATACCCTGCTATCAGTCTTCTGTGCTGTACTCTGCCCTCCCTCAATCGGACCTAACAGTCACTTAAAACAAAAAAAGGCTTCAAACTGGCTGGGACGTTACAATACTTTTGAATTTTACTGCTTTCATATTCTTTACCCTTCTCTGCATGTGTATCACGCCATCGTTTGTTTGAGACTTTCGAATTCCACTGCTTTCATAATCCCTTATCTGCCTTTTTTTCTCTCCAACGCTTTTGGGTTTCTTTTCTTCACGCTGCTCATTTTTCTTTGCTTAGTCGTTGACGTTTTATTTACGTTGTATTGTCCTTATACGCTTTATATGTGCTGAGAGCACAGGATCTGTGCGTGCCTTTACACGACTGAGTGTTTTGCTGGCCATGCTCTTATTTGATATTGTTTGCATCTTGTGGGTTTTTTAAGTGTCTTCCGAGAACTTCCGACAAGATCACATCTTGTCACCCTGCTTTTCCTTTCCAGGATTTTTTTTTTATAATAGAGAGATAGTAAATTAGTGCCAAAGCATCACTAGCCAGATTCAGCCTGCTGCATTTAGTGATTCAATTAAATGACTCATTCATAGGATAATGGCCCGGGATAAAATTATATTGGCTTAATTAGAAATAATCTAGTCTTCAATGGTCTCTGTGAATACAAAAGAGGACACACAAATGTAAGGTATTATGGATTAATAATGGTTATTAGAATACTTACAAACATCATTTTAAACTCCCAGGTAAGTCTTTTGATTAATAATTTTGATTGAGTGCCCCTTTTTTACAACCCTAAAAACACATGGTGTCAACAAATGATGTTGACAAATTTTTATATTTACATTTATGACATGGAGACCCAAATTCAGTAGGTTCTGGCCTTGTATTTATACCTGGGTTATGTGAAAATAATTTGTGCCTTGGCAAGTTTAGATCTGCTGAATAAGTAGTAACTATGTCAAATGCAATTACTGTTAGCAGAGTAAAATCAGATTTTTGTAATTACTGTCAGTTCCAGGATTAAGACTAAATATTTGCTTAACAGATGTACTTACTAAAGTAGCAGGGTAATGCATAGTATATGAAGAAGGATTAATAGCTTAAAAGATATTTTCTTCATTGTTTGCAGTTTAAACTTCACTAGCTAACACTCTTAATATTAAATTTGTCTTACAGAAAGATTTAAGATAACTTAAATTAAACAATTCTCCGAAATTATACAATTATAAGTGTTTTCAGAAATCATTGATAGATTTTACATGGTTTTCTTAACAAGCTGGTGAATTACAGAAGTTAGTGAGAATGAGTCATTCAAGCAAGTTTCCTTTAAGAAATGATATTACCCAAAATTAAATGCTAACATAATATTAATTGTATTCAAAAATTACTTTATAATAAGGAAAACGTATTGTAAACTTATGGGACTTTCTGGAATCCAATGTAAGTCACAACGAGAAATAATACCATTCTATTAACAGGATTATGATTTATCTGGCAACATTGCTAATTATACAGACTTAAATGTTACCTAAAGAATGTCAGTAGAAATACAAAAAGATGGTGCTGGGTATAATGGGTCAGGTGTCTGGGTAATGTGAGTGCCATCACAAGGAGTTAGATGAATGTCCACTGCATGATCAACTTTAATGCAAAACAGTGACCTGCAAGTAAAATCACATGAACATTGAATAATAATCACCAAAATATACACATAAAGAAGGAAGACATGTAAATGTTTGTATAATTTATTAAAACATTTTTTCCATGTATCATGTCACTGTACTATATTACTGAACCAACTATAAGTCACATCTTTAAATGTAATTTTAATACCGTAATTTAGATCATTTGGCCAAGTATAGATTATGATCCAGGAGTGGTGAGTGACTGACAAATTGAATAAATAAAACTCTAATTAAAAAGACAAGAAGTACATCTGCTGTGTAAAACCTGACCTCAAACAGAGACAGCAAAGTATAATTCAAATGAAAAAAGAATTACTCAATTACACAGTAAAAAAGGCCACTGAACCAATAATTTCCTTTTTGCATTGTTTTCCAAGACTTAAGCATTGCCAAAATTAATAGTTCTATTAATGAGAACACTGGAAGCCCTGATATAAGACTTATAGCAACGAATTAGCACAGATGAAGACTAATTCAAAGAAGCACAAGCAGCAGGATTACAGACAGAGAATCAATGAACAGAGAAAAAATATTGTCCATACTGCACAAATGTTCTGAACACAAACTCAGAAGCATATGGTCACTATGGGCTCCTGAGAAGAAGAGCAGTGACTCTAGGGAGACAGGGAGGACTAAACATAAGTTAGCCTCATGGAGATCCAGTGGATATAGTTCACATTGGTCACAATAAAATAAATGACCAACACCAGTTGCTAGTTCTACAGAATAAAATTAAGCAAATAAAATTTACATATTGAACAAACTAGTCAGTTTGCGCCGAGATAAAATACTAATCCAGGAAAAGGCTGATTTTTATGTGGACCGGTAGTAGCATACAGAGTCCTCCATAATGTTTGGGGCAAAGACAAATTTTCCCTTGATTTAACTGCTCCACAGTTCAAAATTACGAATTTAAAAATTCAGACGTGATTAAAGAACACATTGCAGTCTTTCATTTAGGGGATTGTATACATTAGAAATGACAACACTTTCTCTATATGTCATCCCCCCTCCCCCCCGCCCCCATTTCATGGCAGCATTATGTTTGGGACATAAAAATGATCAGTATATTATAGCAGTCATAGGCAGTGTTTTGTTGCATAACCTTTACATGCAGTAACTGCTAGAAGTTTGAAATTCATAGACATCAACAGGTGCTCAGTATCTTCTCTGATGATCTTCTTCCAAGCCTCCAAGGCAGCCATTTTCAGCTCCTCCATGTTTCACAGACTTGTCCTCTTCAGTTTTCTCTTCAGCATATGGAAGGCATGCTCAATTGGGTTTAAATCAGGTGACTGGCTTGGCCATTCGAGTATTTTCTGTTTTTTTAGCTTTGAAAAACTGTTATGTTCCATCTTCAATGAAAGTAAGTGTGCCAGTACCCGTAGCAGCCCTAACAATCCTACCACAACATTTAACAGATGAGGTGGTATGATTTGGATCTTGGGCAGTTGCTTTTCATCTCCTTGTTCTGTCTCTCCACAAGATCTTGTTCCAAATTATTGCAGGCTCTTTTAAGTTCTTTTTCTTAAACCGTAATCTGGCCATACCTTGCGATGGGGTGGTGCCCTGTCCAAGCTTGTTCCTGCCTTGTGCCCTATGTCAAATGGGATAGCTCCAGCACCCCCCATGACTCTGTTCAGGGCTAAGTGGGTTAGAAAATGACAGACTAATCTGGCCATCCTATTTTTGTTGACGAACTAGTGGTTTGCATCTTGCAATATGGCCTCTGTATTTCATATATAAAAACTGTTGTAATTTCTACATGGTATAACCGACATGCATCCAAATACCGTTAAAATGTATGCAAAGTGCACTTTATTCACATACAAACTGATTTTGTAATTATAAACTGTGAAGCAGAGGGGTAAATAAATGAAAATGTGTCTTTGTTCTAAACATTATTGAGAGCACTGTATGTGATTTATATTTTACCTCCTACCATTGTGAAATATATGGCACAAGACCCGTTTTAACTTTTATGCTATGGATACGGCTGGAACTGGCTCCAGCAGACCCGCGTGACTCTGTAGTTAGGATATAGCGGATTGGATAATAGATGGATGGATGGATACTCAGCTACAGTATATCTTTTCTTCAGACTAACAATGTTTCTCCTATTGTGCTCTTTATTACAGAGTTGAACATCTGAATGATGAATAGAACTGTGTTTGAATACAGAAAAACAGGAATATTATTAAATTGGCGTGAATGAAACAGACCAAAGCAAAATCAAGTCACCTTTTAACTTAGCAGGTCTAAGTATTCATTATATTGAATCAGCAGGGAATTTTGGTATTATCTTTGAAACCTGTATATCTTTAAACAAACACATTTTCCATTTGTTTCCCACTTCACAAAAATAAGAAAATTTAAGGATTTTATAGCTGCATGATACAAAAACTAAATTTATACATTTATTTCTAGAAGAGTTGACTACTTCAATTGATTATTTATAGGCCGTTTAAATCATTCTCTTTTGAAAATTATTCATTATATTATATACTAGCAGACCTCGTGCGCTTCGCTGCAGTTGCTGTAGTTGGAATAATTATGTATCTACATGCAACTTATAGAGCTTCTTTATATACAACATTTTTGGTTTGTCCTCCTGGAGCCAAAATATATACATTTTCTCTATGACTAATTTGTGAATATGCTACATAAAAAATAGAAACGGGAAAAACGGGAATACCGGCACACCGCGTCTACTAAACACTAAGAAACACTAAGTAGGAACACTAAAGGAAAAAATACTATTCAGAAAGTACTGTGTCTAGTAAACAGTAAATCAGTACAGGAGAGAGGACTAAACACTAAGGAAAAAGAACGGCAAGACTGTGTCAGCTGCGGAGCTCAGCTCGGAGCGAAATGAAGTGAATGAAATGAGGTGAATGGGAGGGGAGATGATCACATGACTCCCCCACCCGCCTTAACTCTCAATCTCTCCACAAACACAGTCTCTCGGATCCCAACTCTCCTTTATATAAATCAGTAAAGGAGAGAGGCCTAAACACTAAGGAAAAAGAACGGCAAGACTGCGTCAGCTGCGGAGCTCAACGGAGCTCAGCTCGGAGCGAAATGAAGTGAATGAAATGACGTAAATGGGAGGGGAGATGATCACGTGACTCCCCCAACCACCTTAACTCTCCATCCCTCCACAAACACAGTCTCTCGGATCCCAACTCTCCTTTATATGTATAGATATATAGTCACACATGCGTGTTTAGGAGACAACTAGGCTTCAATACATGTAATTCCACAGCGGACCGGGGGTGGCGAAGTGCACTAATTCTCTCTCTCGATCTCTTACAGATCATTCTAGGGAAATCCTTCCCGGCTCTGGGGCAGTCAATGATGTCACTTCCGGCTCCGGTCCTGATGACATCACTTCCCTTACTGGCCTTTAAAGCCGCCATCTTGTCGATAATAGATCAGTTCTGTTTTGGACTCTGTTGTGTGGAGATATCTGTGCTTTTGCATCAGTTTTGCAGTCGTGAAAAATTATACAGGTGGCCGCCCCAAACCTTCGCAATGTCTTATGGTCGTTCTTCTTACAGTGGCGTAGTTGGCAGGATAATAAAAGTCCAGAAGAAAACGGGACAAGACCTGAATCATGACCAGGTGGGAGAGTAGTGGGGCCGAGCTTCTGGGTGGGGGTTTTGCCTCGGATTTCCGAAAGAACCGGTGCAGACTCCACTCCCTTTGACTAATTCCAGGCCACATAAATTAAATAGAGAGAGTGTCAATGGGACACACAGATGTGGGCTGGTCTCTATGGGGGAAGTGACAGGGACTTATTATGTTCTCTCGGAGAAGAGAGCTGTCCTCCCCACGGGGGCCAAGGCCCCAGAGCAAAGTGGGGATTCCCCAGACCAGCAGGTAAAGTCACTGCAAGCATGGAGGCTAGATCCTGAGCGGTCTACCCAAGAGCAGCTTGATGCTCTATGGGAAACAGTGGCAAATTGGTTAAAGCCCTCTGAGTGCTCCACCTATCAAATAGTGAAAAAGGTAGCCTGTTTTATATTAATCAGTAATCTTGCAGATCATTTCACCCAACCGGTCTGGGGAGACTTTTCCAGTGTGAACATGCTCATCGAGCTCATAGAAACATCTAGGACAGCCTCGCAATTTGGGAGAGCAGAACGGTCCTTTATCGGATGCTGTGGAGATTATGTTCCTCCTTATCTGCCCCCTCAGCATAAACCAGAGTTTGCACCGGAATCCTTGATTCCGCGGGCGCGGCCCTCTCTTGGGAGCAAGGCAGAATGTAAGTGGAAAGAGGGGGGTGGATTGTGTGCACTTTTAAACCCCTTGTCAATGGCTCATATGGGAGAGGTCATTGTTAACAGATTTAAAGTGGAAGCCCTTTTTGATTCCGGCAGCAATATTTTAATTGTTCATCGCCAGTATGTACTACCACGACAGTGAATAAAAATAAAGACCAGTATAACCTGTGTACACTCGGATATCTGGTTCTATAAATCCGCCCGATGTTTCATCAGCCAGGGAGGATCAGTTAAAAAAAAATCACCGTAGCAGTCCTCCCAAATCCACCTTTCGCTGTGATTCTCGAACAGGACTGATCTGATAGTAAAAGTGGTGAAGTACTGACCCCTACTAAACTGAATTTGGGCTTAGTAACAGATAGGAATTCTCCATCGCAGGTTGTCTCCACACCATGTACTTAGCCGGCAGAGAGAGATATGGAGGGCCAAGAGGAGGATGGGGAGCTTCCCGGACCGTCGCAGAGTGTTGCGTCATCTGTCCGCGTCTACGTGGAGCAGGAGGACTCCTCGCCCCTTGAGGTCAGACCAGACCCTCTCTCAGAGTTAAGCTTCCAATTTAGACAAATACTGGCCTCGTTTAAAAGGGAACAATGGAATGATGATTCCCTTAAATTTGCTAAGAATGCAGTTACACTAGTCAATGGCCAACGCACCCATCAGCCCATGCCACAGGGGTCCCACTTTGTTATTGAAAATGATTTATTATATTGGATCAATGAGCACAAGGGGGTGCGGAAGCTGTTGCTAATCCCACAAACTTTCCGCCGGCAGGTTTGTGAGTTAGCATAAGCCCACCTCCTAGAAGGCCACCTAGGCACCGAGAAAACATTAGAGTGTATCAAGCTCCGATTTTATTGACTGGGAATTAACGAGGAGGTTTGTCACTTCTGTATCTCTCGTCCTGAGTGTCAGCTACGGCAAATTCCTAGGAGGGACCGTGCTCCTCTTGTTACCCTTCCCTTATAGATGTCCCGTCCGAAAGAACAGGAGTCAATATAGTGGGACCCTGGAATCGTCGGCCTGAGGACATAAGTATATATTAGTCCTTGTGGATTATGTGACCCGATATCCAGAAGCTGTTCCGTTGCGCTCAGCTAATTCTAAAGCCATCGCATGGGAACTGGTAGGGGTCTTTGCACGAGTTGGCATTCCTAAAGAAGTCCTTACAGACCAAGGGACACCGTTTACCTTGGAGATGTTCAGGGAAATGGCCAAGATTCTTAAAATAAAGCACTTAAAGACCGCGGTGTATCATCCTCAAACCGATGGTCTAATGGAGTGGTTTAATCAAACTCTCAAACAGATGCTTTGCAAGATGGTCAGCGGGGATGGAAGGAATTGGGGTCAACTTCTCCCCCTCGTACTCTTTGCCTACAGGAAAGTCCCACAAGCCTTGACGGGGTTCTCACCCTTTGAATTATTATATGAACAACAACCACGGGGCATATTGGACATTTTAAAAGAAGGTTGGGAAAGAGAGGGTCTTCCCTCAACTAATATTTTGGAATATATCGCACAGTTAGGCGATAAGATTTGAGAAAATTCAACCCATATTAAAAAGTCACATGGAAGAGGTGCAAGCAGCACAGGCCCGCTATTATGACCGTGGCACGACGCTACAGGAGTTACAACTGGGGGATCGGGTCATGGTGATGGTTCCCACCTCCCATTCTAAACTACTTGTCCATTGGCAGAGACCATTCGAAGTTAAGGACAGGAAATGGCTCATCGAATATTTGGTGAAACGGCCCCATCGTCGGCCAAGCGAGCGGATATATCATGTGAATCTGCTGAAACCGTGGAAGAAAAGGGACCCTGATCCCTCCTCCGGCCAGTCCCACTCATTCTTTGCTCAGACCAACACACTTAACTGAATACTCGACAGAGGCGAGAGCTTGAAGCAGTTATCTCGTCTGTCCCAGAGGTGGTAGACTAAAAACCAGGAAGGACCTCTCTGATTAGCCACGACATTGTGACCAAACCCGGGGTTATAGTCCGAAAGCGCCCCCATCATCTTCCCGAGGCAAAGAAAGCTGAAGTGGAACTTGAAATCAAGTGCATGCTAGACTTAGGAGTCATAGAGGAAAGTCATAGTCCCTCGTCCAGCCCAATAGTCTTGGTTAGTAAGCCTGATGGAAGTTGGAGGTTTTGCAATGACTTCCGTCGACTTTATCAGGTCTCACAATTTGATGCTTATCCTATGCCTCGAGTGGACGACCTCCTTGAGAGGCCTGGACAGGCAGAATATCTGACATGACCAAGGGGTACTGGCAGGTTCCTTTAACGGACTCCGCGAAGGTTACGATTATGTTTAGCACCCCTAGTGGGCACTAGCAGTATTGTGTTCTTCCATTCGGGTTACACGGGGCTCCTGTGACTTTCCAGTGTCTGGTGGATAAAGTGCACCAGCCCCATAACACGTATAGTGAGATCATCTACTCCAGCACCTGGAAGGAACACCTACAGCACGTCTGAGCGGTATTACAGATGCTGGGTGAAGCCGGTCTTCGGATCAATCCAAAAAAATGTTTTTTTGGGTTGAAAGAAGCCAAATACTTGGGCTACCTATTGGGTCATGGTACTGTGAAGCCACAGTGCTCTAAAATAGATGCCATTTTGAAACGGTCCCATCCGTGAACCAAGCATGTCCAAGCATTTCTTAGTTTAGCCGGGTATTACTTCTGGTTTGTACCACGCTTTTCAGAGAGAGTTGCGCCCTTGAGTGATTTAACAAAGAAGAGGGCTCCCAACATGTTGGTATGGACCAATATGACGAAAGCTGCATTCAGTAACTTAAAAAAGGGCTCTGAAGTCAGCACCTGCTTTGAAAGCACCTGACTTTTCGCTTCCTTTTATCCTCCAGACGGATGCTTCGGACACAGGTCTAAGAGCAGTGCTGAGCCAAAGCGTTGATGGAGCTGAACACCCCGTCATGTTCCTGAGCCGGAAACTGCTGGATCGGGAGACCAGGTATGCGGTGGTGGAAAGAGAGGCTCTGGCGATTAAGTGGGCAAATACAAAGTTGAGGTACTACCTCTTGGGTTGGGAGTTTACACTTGTCACGAACCATGCACCTTTACAGTGGATGGCCCTGCATATGGAGTCCAACCCTCAAGTCACTAGGTGGTTCCTTCATCTGCAACCTTATAAGTTCTTGCTCATTCATCGGAAAGGTTCTCTCCACACCAGCGCCGATGTTCTCTCACACATTCATGACCTCTCGGTGCAGGATGCCCAACCCAACGGGTCTGGGCTGAGGGCGGGGTCCTGTCACACACATGTGATTAGGAGACAACAGAAGGGCTTGAATACATGTAATTCCATGCCGGACCAGGAAGGAATGAAACCGCCAAAAGTAGAGGTCAGTTTGAAAAGTTCCTTACAGCATAATGGTGAGAACCACCAAAAACAAGACGTTATTTTCAAAAGTTTGTTACGGGGCACGGCACGAAATGAAACATACTTAACATCTGTAAGTACAGTGTATTGGATGAGCATGGGAAATTGGGGCTTCTTACGTATATTAGAAGTCGCAGAAATAGCGAGGAAGGGTTTCCCCTATGTATATATGCAGTTTAGGGGTACATCCGTTTCCCCCCCCTTGGGTGTTGCAATATGACATGAAACATACCTAACCTTTGTAAGTACACTGCAAGGAATGAGCATGCGAAATTTCAGCTTCCCACCTATATGGAAAGTGAGAGAATTAGTGAGGAGTCAGTGAGGGCTTTCCCTTTTATATGCATAGATGTACATTATCTTGTGAATATTACTATAACATGGTCAAATATTGAAATATTGCTTCTTAAATAATAAATGTTATTCAATATAGACACCTTTAAACTAAACTGTCAGACAAATCTATTCCCCATTGGACATTTAAAATAATGTTGAATTAGTTGACATTAAAGATACAGTGGGAAGACTCATGTCTTTCTATAATTGTACAAGTTACACATATCTCCAGTTGCTCACTTATAGCAGTCACATTAATCAGTCTTGAAAATGTACCCTGACAGTCCTCAGACAAAAAGGAAGCTTTACAAAACGAGGGTCTAGAGCTGTTGCTTATTGACAGCAGCACTGAATGAATGAAACATAAATGAAAAACAAATGGCCATTGTGACTAATAACTGATATTATGGAGCTACTTCAAATCATCTGCTTTGAGCACACACTCACTTTTGTACCACAGGTTCCTTTGAAAATTCCAATTTCTGATAAAAACTGCTATAGATTGTTATTTTTTGAGCACAGGGCAAATTAAAAAGAAGCTAGGAGCTAAACGTATTCTCCAGTGCAGATTGTTCAGGCTCTACTCATTTAGATGTCGACTGAGACAACATTTCAGGATGACATAAGGGATATGTGATATCTCAAATTTGTTGCGTTACAACAATAATTAACGTCCGAGATGCACAGATTACATATAACTTTGCTGCTATTCAGTTTTTCTTTACCAATGCCCCGTTTGAATCTGTAGTAAGTCCACACATCTGATTTAAGTGTCCAAGACATTCATTTCAGTTAAAGAGGACACACTATTTTAAAACGAAATAGTAAAGTCTGTTTTGTGTAGAAAGCCTTAACAAGCGCATTAGCGCCATCTACTAGATTGGATGGCGAAAATGAAGAAATAAGCAAAAATCCTCATATAGTAATTGAGCAGGATAGAGATTCGTAAAATTGTTCTTGAGACTTTAAGAATTGATATTATATCATTTAAACGAAAAATAATGATTAATTGGAAAATTGATATATTTGCCCAGAGCTAATCTACACACTGCATCCTGAATTTCCACTTCTTTTAGTTGGATCACCAGCCTCTTATTTAAGACTAAACCAAATTTTACTGAAAATCAAGATAAACACTATCATATACACCTCTTGTTATATAAGTTTGTTTCCTCATCAGATTTTTCCCAACATATTTGTGAAATGTGACCTTCCAGTCTGAATCCAGGCCGTTTACAAAAACACCAACTCTTGACATGTGATGCTCAATCTTTTCCTAAATGATTGCTTCTAATAGTTTTCCCATGGTGCATGTCAAACATACTGGCCCATATTTACTTGGATCGGCCCAATGACCTTTTTTGTATAGTCATATGAAAAAGTTTGGGAAACCCTCTTAATTCTTTGAATTTTTGTTTATCATTGGCTGAGCTTTCAAAGTAGCAACTTCCTTTTAATATATGACATGCCTTATGGAAACAGTAGTATTTCAGCAGCAGTGACATTAAGTTTATTGGATTGACAGAAAATATGCAATATGCATCATAACAAAATCAGAGAGGTGCATAAATTTGGGCACCCCAAAAAGATATTACATCAATATTTAATTGAGCCTCCTTTTGCAAATATAACAGCCTCTAGACACCTCCTATAGCCTTTGATGAGTGTCTGGATTCAGGGTGGAGGTATTTTTGACCATTCTTCCATACAAAAATCTCTCCAGTTCAGTTAAATTTGATGGCTGCCGAGCATGGACAGACTGCTTCAAATCACCCCATAGATTTTCGATGATATTCAAGTCAGGGGACTGTGACGGCCATTCCAGAACATTGTACTTCTCTCTGCATGAATGCCTTTGTAGATTTCAAACTGTGTTTTGGGTCATTACCTTGTTGGAATATCCAACCCCTGAGCAACTTCAACTTTGTGACTGATGCTTGAACATTACCCTGAAGAATTTTTTGATATTGGGTTGAATTCATCCAACCCTCAACTTTAACAAGGGCCCCAGTCCCTGAACTAGCCACACAACCCCACAGCATGATGGAACCTCCACCAAATTTCATAGTAGGTAGCAGGTGTTTTTCTAGGAATGCGGTGTTCTTCTTCGCCATGCAAAGCGCTTTTTGTTATGACCAAATAACTCATATTTTGTCTCATCAGTGCAAAGTACTTTGTTCCAAAATTAATCTGGCTTGTCTAAATGAGTATTTGCATACAACAAGCGACTCTGTTTGTGGCGTGAGTGCAGAAAGGGCTTCTTTCTCATCACTCTGCCATACAGATGTTCTTTGTGCAAACTGCGCTGAATTGTAGAACGATGTACAGATACACCATCTGCAGCATGATGTTCTTGCAGGTCTTTGGAAGTGATCTGTGGGTTGTCTGTAACCAATCTCACAATCCTGCACATATGCCGCTCCTGTATTTTTCTTGGCCTGCCAGACCTGGGTTTAACAGCAACTGTGCCTGTGGCCTTCCATTTCCTGATTACATTCCTTACAGTTGAAACCTCTGAGATAGCTTTTTGTAGCCTTCCCCTAAACCATGATACTGAACAATCTTTGTTTTTAGATCTTTTGAGAGTTGCTTTGAGGATCCCATGCTGTCACTCTTCAGAGGAGAGCCAAAGGGAAGCACAACTTGCAACTGACCCCTTCTCATGATTGGACACACCTGTCTATAAAGTTCAAGGCTTAACGAGCTAATTCAACCAATTTGGTGTTTCAAGTAACCAGTACAGTATTGAGCAGTTACATGCATTCAAATCCGCAAAATTACAAGGGGACCCAAATTTTTGCACAGCCAGCTTTTAACATTTGATTTAATTTCATACAACTAAATACTGCTTCACTAAAAATCTTTGTTCAGAAAACACCACAGTACTTAGATGTTCCTAGGAAATGAAACACATAACACTGTTATCTTTTTTGTTGAAAGTAGAGTAAATTATTATGCAGGCTGAGAGGGGTTCCCAAACTTTTTCATATGACTGTATATTAGACTCACATTTGCTAGATTCCAGTCCTCAGAAATTTCCCGTGTGTCATGATGTTCAAAAGGTTTTATATTTATACACAACTCACTAACTTTCTTAGGCATTTGAGGAGAAATGTTATCTGGTTCCTGTACTTTGTTTCATTTCGGCCTATTTAATCTAAGCAGCACTCCTCCTTTACAGTTTCCAAATCGCTCAGTACCTCCTTAATACTCCATATACTGTAACTACTCGGACAGTATTGACTTCTTCACACATGTAAATTACAGAAAAATGTGAACTAGGAGCTTTCGTTTTTTCAAAGAAAATACTTAGTTTGCAATATTCACAGTATTTCATTTATGCATGATTAATAACAGAGGTTTAGCATTTAAACGGTGAATTCAGAAAAATCACAGCTTTCAATCACCAATCACTGGTTTCTTCAAAGGAATTTTGCTGTCAGATGCTAAAGTTGCTGCTTGCAGATCCAGCCTCTGGGGTTCGAATCCCTTGCTCATTTGTGGTGTGCTTGGATTTGCACAATTGAAGATTCTAATGTGAAGAACTTATGGCCAGACAAGGTTGGACTCTTTGAGCCTGACCTAGAGTGGTTTTAGAATATTTGTTAGGTTTGTTTGCTTTTTGTTTTGCAAAAATTAACTGCACTCCACAGTCACCACAGTGTCAGTGCTACTTATACTTTCTTAAAAAAAAAAAGATGCACCTCTTAAAATATTTTTACAAAGCATGAATGTTTTCACAATATCAAGCATGTGTACATGAAATAATTCTGTGAAATTTTTTTGAAAGCAAACGGTGAAATCGATCACAACATCCGGGAGACGAGCGTAACTCTTTATTGTTACTCAAAAGAACATACAACCACGGGACTTTATACAACACAGTCCATCAGCAACCAGAGACATCCATGTTAAATCTTAAATTTTTTACATATTTTGATTTTCCTCTTTGTCTTATACCTTTTCACCTTATTTAATGAATTTAAATAATTAAAGTAATAATTACATTTTAAATATTTAAATAATTAAAGTTCAATTTTAAATGTAATAAACAAAGGAAGACCGTTAGCCCATTTAGCTGTATGTACAGGGGTGTGACAGACAGAGGAATGGAATTAGCCTCTTACTGCTGATTGATAGCGAATGGTCCTTTTTGTTCAGAAATCACCCAATCAAGAATACCTAATTAATAATGTATATCATTACTTTAGATACGTTACTCCTCACATACCACAACACATGTTCAACTTCTTTAAAGTTAACAATCTTAACAGATGCGGAAACGTAATTTTGAATTTCCACCCAAAACGTTTGGGGATAAAAACAAGTAAATGTGAGATCGTTTCTTTTCCATTAGCACAAAACGTACAAAGTTCATCTTGATCATGCTTAGATTTGGCCAACAGGGTACATTTTATGTACAATTTCTGACTTCTTTTTTTATCTTATGTGTTAGAAAATATAGATTTAGGATTATTCGTACAGTTTACCAATCAATATTCTCAAATTTTGAGTTCCAAATGGGATTACATGAAGGCAATTCACAAGGTTTACAATCACCTTACATGAGCATTATTACGGTTTCTGTCTATTAACGTGACGTTTTCAATATATAAAACGTTCGCAGCGGAAAAATGATTCACAACAGTAACATCTACATTTCCATTAATTAAAGCGTGACCGCCTCAGGACGTATTAGCCGCCAGGCAACGATACATCAGCCGGTTAGGTGTCCTGTGCGCAGAGTCCGCAACGAGGTCACCCGCGAAGCTAATTCGTGGTGTGGGGGCGCAGAGGCCGAACCGAACCTTACACTCAACACAATAGACAGGCTATACTCTTTCTTCTGAGCTGTTTCTAATTGGAAGGCGCTTCCGGTCGTACCATTTACGGACACTGTTACTGCTCTGCTTGCTGACAAAGGCTGTCAACACTTCCTTACCACAGAATACGATTTTTAAAAGTTTACTTCGATGACAGAAAATCCAGAAAATTAAACTTCGCTCAGTGTAAACATACTCACAAGTATATACATTATAGCTGAAATTATAGAGTACGTATGCATTTAAAATTACACACATTTAATAGCGAAAATATCTAACGTACAAAAATTTGAAATTAGCTACACATTTAAGTTAAAAATAATTTCTCCTACCTCAAATCATAAACTACCCTCAGTCATCACTTCCTGGTACTGTTCGCAGTGTAGCTTGGGAAATGTAGTCTCTTATAGCGGGCTCATGCACATACACAGTCTCAGTCACACAAAACCAAATTTCCAATTAACTTAACATGCACGTCTTTACGATATGGCATTAAAACTTAAGCATAAACAAGGGAAAAACACTTTAAAAATGGCTTAACATATAATATGACATATTTATGTGAAAGAATACACAAAATGTTGGTTTTATTATATGTACCGTATATTCCTCAATCCATGTTATGGCTCTGTTTAACTCAATTATAACACTAGAGTTCCTGCAGCTTGTTTCGGAAGCATCAAGCACTGGAAAGGAATCAGATCTGGTCAGGGTGCTAGTCAATTGATATATCAATGGGCTGTCTCTTACATACAGTCACTAAGCCCAATGTAGAGTCTTCATTTTATTTAATATTCAAGTTTCTGAGATGTGGGAGGAAAGCTGGAATAACGAATTAAAAATCTTTGCAGACATAGTGAGAACATACAGACTCCACAGGGGCAACAAGTACTTTGGAATGTTCATGTAACGCATAAAGAACTACATAAGAAAGAGTGGAGCAGGCTCATTTTTCTTACAAGACTGTGTTCCTTTAATATGAATAATGCTAATAATAATAATAATAGTGACATCCATTGCATTTTCTACAATTCTGTGATGGGAAGTACAAGAGGCCCACTGAATCAACAAACTAATTAAAATTTCAAGCTCAGTTATAAGGAGTACTGTGAGTATACTGTGGATCCGCTGGAGGTAGTAGCAAAGTAAAGAAGTGGAACAAAACTGAGTGCCATTATGAGCAACACGCACATCCTCTCTCTGACGCACTAACTCTGAGGAATTTTAGCCAATTAATTATTCAGCAAAATTGTGTCAAGAAATGCTAACAGGGCTCCTTTATACCAACAGCAATACACCTGCATAATAGCTCACTGGGGCTGGAACTGTAAAGTCAGAAGTTTTCTTGTCCTTTTAATCATTCTAGTGTTTGTTGAGGGTTTTTTGTCTGTCATAATCTCTCTATATATAAAATCCAACATCTGTCTGTCTGTATGTCTGTCAGATGACCTGTACTGCTGATGGGTTAAGGACCTTTTACGGCCCTGTCCAGCTCTCCTAGAGTAACTGCCTGTCTCCTGGAATCTCCTCCATTCCCTTTAGACTGTGCTGGGAGACACAGCAAACCTTCTGGCAATGACACGTATTGATGTGCCATCCTGGAGAAGTTGGACTACCTGTGCAACCTCTGTAGGGTCCAGGTATCGCCTCATGCTACCAGTAGTGACACTGACTGTAGCCAAATGCAAAACTATTGAAGATACAGTCAGAAAAGATGAGGAGGGAAAAATGTCAGTGGCCTCCACCTGTTAAACCATTCCTGTTTTGGGGGTCATCTCATTGTTGCCCCTCTAGTGCATTTGTTGTTAATTTCATTAACACCACTGCAGCTGAAACTGATTAACAACCCCCTCTGCTACTTAACTGACCAGATTAATATCCCAGACGTTTCATTGACTTTATGCTATACTCTGATTAAAAAGTGTTCCTTTAATTTTTTTGAAGATGCATGCTCAAGTATCATTTAAATTTTGTGAAAAAAGTAAAGACTCATTGATAGGAGAAAGCAAATTTCTCAAGCAATTTAATTTTAAAGATTTTTTTGGTTGTTGAAAGTATACAAGTTTGTTTTACTCTTTCCTTTTTAATCTTTTGTCAGTTGATGTAGTGAACCTTGGTTATGTTTCACTTTGTCTAAGTGATTCTCCCTTAAGAAGAATCTTTTCCTTTGACAACCTTTGGAAAGTACTGTTCAATCTCTTTTTTTGCTTCGAAAGGTTTAAACATTACAAGACACAAGCAGAAAATGCTTGAACTAAGTTTATGCAGTAAGATGTGATCAGGTGTATTGCACACACAATATCCTAAATATATGACCTGGCCTTTTTCTGAATTCATATGTCTTTCTTTTTTATTGATACAGAATAATAAAACTTTTTTCTGTGATCCAATAACTAATATGTTGATTGTCTGCCATCTCTTAATTTGTATTATTAAAGTCAATTAAAAATTAATAGAGAACAATGTTACTAGTGCAATTTATAGTAATCAGTGAACCTAGAATTACAGGTTTTAGTCTAGAAAGAGGAGAAAGCACACAAAAAAGATGATGCTGTTCCTCATTTGGAACAGAAAGAGTTAACAAATTTAAAACAACTAACACTTCCTTCACAAATTTAAAGTGAAGGAGATTGGTGTGTTTGGTGCTATACAGCTTACAGTTAATATACGTAATATAATGAGACATGAACTTGTACTGGGATTGGTTGACCAAAGAGAGGAAATCTTGCCTTAAATCCTTCCTAAATCTGGTGACTTAATTCTCACTTACAATGGGGCAGCAGTGCAGAAGACAATACTTAAAATGCACCATATTTAGAATATGGAATATGCTCAGCATTGGAACTTTTCCAACTGTGTACATTCATAGCATTTTTGCCTTTGTTAAATAACTTCTACCCTTCATCAACACATTTCTGGTAATATATTCTTTGCTAAACCTGTACATTCAAGAGTACACAACTGAGAGGTTCTTGGAAATGAGACCCTAAAATGAGATTTTCATTATTATGAATGGAAGTTCCTCTACCCAAAATGTACTCAGTTTAAGACCCTAATTGTGAACATAGTTGACAGACACCTGCTTCACTGGGTTACACGTTTTGGAAATGTCCTCCATTCAGACTCTGTTGGAATAAAATACAGTATGTTCTTATTTATCAGACAGTCTTGAATTCTGAATACTGTAACCCTTAATCCACCTCTGTTTGGAACATTACTACTTAATGAATAATTTATTATGATTACTTTGACTATACTCCTGCCACACCATCTTGTCGTATTGAAATACTATAGAAGAATCGTTACATACCTACCATCATGCAAAGGGAAAAAGGAAGTCCCATTTCACAAAATTAGAAAAAGTCAAATTCACATGAGGAAAAGGTTAATAATTCTTTACAATGTGATAAACATTTACTAATTATTCTCAAATAACTGAGCATGCTGAATTGTTCCTAACATTTTGGATACTGTAGGTGTCAGAAAAGAAAAACAGAAATCATCCTTTACCCTGGCCAGGAAGACATAATGGATGGACTAAGCAAAGGGGCATGCCAGGAGCAGTTCATTCCCCCAAACAACCAGTGGCAGTGTTTCTCAGGGCTAAACCAGTTTAAGGCACATGTAGAGTGGTATGGGTGTTGGAGAATGCGCTGCCTGAGGAGGACTGCTTTGGTTTCCGCAATTATTATGGACAACTTGGGTGTTACATGGAAAGCAGTTTCTGGGTCAGAGTTAAAACAGCCACTGCCCCAGTTAATCAAGTCAGAGGCAACGGGCCACACTCTCTTGGAAGTGGAAGGAGATGATTTATATTGGTGTACCGTGTCTGAGAATTCTGTAAGAAGGTGTTGGAAACAAATAAAAGCCCTTTATTTGAACTTGGAATTTTGCTTGGGCATTAATGTGTCTGTAGTTTGGGGCTCAGTGGTGCCCCCTTATGGTCACAATACTTAACTATCTTTTGGGTGTGATAACTTCAACTTCTTTTGTTCTTTCTTTCTCTTTACTGTCTGGATGGGTAAGGGAGGGGGTATTTGATCTGATTTGAATAAGATATTATACCGTATACCCTATTGACATGCAATTTAATCATTATAATGCAAACCTCCAAATAAATAAAATACTGCATATTAGAGTAACTCATACAAACAACCAAAGAACATGTCAAATTCCCACAGAAGACTGGTCCGAGGATTGAATCTTAGTTCAGGTAGCTGTGAGGCAGCTGTCCTGCGCTGTTAACATAATACACAGTAATTGAGACCAGAATGCCATATGGAAATTTTTATCTGCAAAACTGTCACTGGACGTATCTTGTGTCATACTCAGTTGGAAAGGGAGAACAATTGGTGTAAAGTTATTGGGAAACAAGAATCTACTAATGCAAGTGGGACTCGCCTTCGGGTCTACTCCACAGAGAAATGTGATACGTAGTGAGATTCTGTTGTATTAAAAATACAGCTGGACAAACGTTTAGCTTAATCACTTCCAGGTGGAAATTGTTGGTCTTGTTGATTGTGTAGCGTTTGCGTCTTTTTTTAAACCCAAACCTCCTATAGATAGCTAACATCAGAATTAATAACATTTCCATGATGTCATCATCTGAATCCTTTAAATCCTTTGAAAAAGTTACTCTATTTACTGTGTTAATTCTGTTCTTTCTTGCTCTCTATTTGCTTTATATTGCAGGCCTGAAAACTCCTGGGGTTGGATGAATGTGTGTAGGTGGGGATGCCTTGGCAGAATAGATTGGGGGTAGGGATTTACTGTGGTGGGGAGAGGGTGGAAGTGGATGGGGTGGGTGGATGAGAATTTGAGGTCTTTTTGCTTTTTTTTGTTCTTACCCTCCTCTTGACTCTTGTTATTCAAATAATTCAAATAAGTAACAAATGATCACAAAAACCGAGACAGATTTTCTATTTGAGCCTTAGATTAGGGACACTATGAGCCTGTTTAAAAAGAATTACTTTTCTGACTTAATATTTTGTTGACTTACCTTGCTACTTGTTGCTGAGTGGGGCTCAAAGTGCTATTGCTATTATTGCACTTATCATCCATTTCTCTGTTTTCAATATTGTAAAGGTTGTAGTCTGTCCTGCAAGCATCAGGTGTCAGGCAGGAATCGAACAGGGCACATCCATACAAATACACAAATACTCACTTACTAATTAGCATGACCTGCATATTATTGTGATTCCCTTGTGAAGGAGAATCAAGGTACTTGAGGAAAATCCAATGCCCAAGGGAAGAACAAGCAAACGCCACACAAACAGCACAAAGTTTAACATTTAAACCCAGAACTCTAGAGCTGGGCAGGTGCAAGGCAGGAACCAACCTTGGATGGGGCTCTAGTTCATATGATGCCACACTCTATTACATCAGGCCAGCTTAGAGTCACTAGTTAACTTATGAGGGATATGAAAAACCCTTTAATAGCTAGAGAAAGAGCCCACTTTAATCACAGACAAAATGTACAAGTCACATACAGCCAGGATTTGAACCAAGTTCCCTGAAGCTGGGAGGCATTAAAACTAATCACTGTGCCACTCTTAGATTAACCAATTAGTTGAAATGCAGTCCCACACAATCCATTGTTCATGATGCTCTTTCAAGTTAAACCACTTTAATATTGGTCTGTAATTAACTCTAACGCTAATGTCTTTGGTGTGGCACTCCCAACTTAACAATTTCCCACCCTCATCACAGATGTTGCTGTTGCAGGTTATATGGGAATTTCATAGACTGGAATTCCCAAATGGAATCCTTAATGCAATTTACCAATCCCAGCAATCTCAGCTCTGGTATCCAAAGTAGACACAATATCTGTCTGTTCAGAGTCGAGCCAAGCAATCGTTATAAAGAACAAAAGACGTCTCAGAGAGCAGTTCTGACTGTTACTGAAGCTTGGTGGCAGTGCCTGCTCCCTAATGGTGTCTGTGTAGTCAAACATCGCCAAGCCTTTTTACACTGTTGTCCTCTGTTCCTCTGTTCAGGTAGGTTTTATCTTTGTTTCCTAATATAAATGTGTAATATACTAATGTGTAAACTAATATAAATGTCCTAGTGTAAATGATGCCCAAGAATAACTAATCTTTAAGTGTACAAAGGAAGGATTTTTAAGCTTTTTTATCTCAGTGAGCACGGCTTAGAATTGCTGATGTGCATCCATTAAGTAGGCTTGTGTCAGGACATTCTCTCAAGCTAGAGCTTAGTCCTCTCTTCTCCTGTGCAAGTGCAGGCAATCCAGAATATGTGACATTAAAAGACGTGACAGACTTATTGAAAATCCCCTGCAAATTTAGAGTAAGTAGAGGAATAAGGAGGAAGGTTTAAAAGGAGCAATGATGACAATAATCAGTGGATGAGGGAGAGGAAGACATGGGCAAAATGGAGATAAAAACACTGTGGTGAATGTGAAAAAAAGTGTGTGTAATGGGGAAAATGAGATAAGGTGGAGGAGGAAAGAAGGAAGACAACACCACACTTATCTCTTGAAGTTTAGTCCAATATATGCCCTTTTAAGTATTAAATGTTAATTTAACACTGAGAATTGTGATAATTCTGAAGAAGAGAGAGTAAATGAGGCCACAAAAGTGTGATGGCACCTCAGCTAAAAGAAGTTGGACACTCAACACCAACAGAAAGTAGAAGAGGAGGATTTGGGTGGCTGCACAGGTAAGAAACCAGCCAAACTGGGTAAATCTACAAGGTAAACCAGATGTTGTTCATGCCAATGGCATATCATTTTTAAGAAACACAGGAGGCTTTTTATCATCATCATCATCATCGGCACAACCTTCTTCTTCTGCTTGTTCCCCTCTTAGTGCCACCACCATTACCACCACTTCAACTACTATTACTACCACTACTACTACTAAGTGGCACACTGGTTAGCACTGCCTCACAAGCCCGGAATTCTGAATTCAAATTCTACGTTCAGTCATTGTCGTTGTGAAGTCTGAATGTTCTCTCTGTGTGAATGTGGGAATTTAATTCTGCTTATTCTGCACTCCACCCTACCCCATATCCCAAAGACATGCAGGTTAGGCTGCATAGGTGAGTGCCAGAGGAGGCCCTGCAATGAACTGGCATCTGAATAGGGCTGGTTCATGCCTTGCACTTAGAGTTACTAAGATGCTCTTCAGCCTACCATGACCCTAAATTGGATTAAGTGGGTTTGGGAATGTTACTATTAACAAGAATTAGTATCTGTAACATTCTACTAAAAGTTACCTTTTTGTTATATAAAGGTTTGCTTTTTATATGTATTTAATTGAATTTGAAAAATTACAATACAGTTACTAAGACACAGTCACCTGTTGCAATCATACGTCTACTTTCATACAGTTTCAAATTGGAAGCATGGTGGTGCAGCGGTTAGCACTAGTGCCTTAAAGCATCAGAGTCCTGGCTTCTGAATTCAGGTGCCCACTCTGTTTGTGCTGTTTACATGTTTACCCCATGGTATTGGAGTTTTCCTGCAGGTTCTCTCTCTCTCTCTCTCTCTCATTTCAAAGTTGTGTAAGTTAGATTAACTGGTGAGTAAGTGAGTGTGTATAATGGTGACAGATGAGTACAACTAACCGATGGTTCCTGCCTTGCATTAAATGTTCTGGGAATTGATTGTGGCCACCAATGTCTTTGTGTTAGACTTAAAGACTAGATGCAGGCATACACTTTTGCGGTACTTTTATGAATTTATTCACATACTGAGGTCTGGAATTGGCAACCCTGATCTGGAATAAACAGGTTTTGAAAATAATGAGGCAATATCAAACTTCTTTCTATAGAAAAAATGTTACTAAGTACATGTTTTTTTTTTTTTCTTCCTTGTGGCAGATGGCAGTTGTGAGTCTTATCTGAAATACATCTCCCAGCATGCAGTGGTGTAGGCTGCCTGAAATCCGAAGAAAGCAGAGTCACCTGCTCAGACAGGTAAGAGATACACAGAGTGAAGGAGGCAGAGCTGCGGCACAACAGGTGTATGAACCTTACCGCTCTAGCAAAGAAGGTCAGTGTAAACAATGCAGCAGCCACGTTTCCTTCTGTAATTATATTCAAATGTCACCGGTTTGTATCCAGGAGTCGAGTTCCAAGCTTCAGGCCAGCCAAAGGGACTTTGCAAGAAAGCTCTTTTTGTTGAAGGCAGGTGCTTGTAAACATATTGGATGTAATGGACACATTTGCAAACTGACAGGAGTGGACGGGATTTCAAAGAAAGGAAAACAAATTGTGAATTAAAGGGAGATATTAATTGTATGTTTGATTGGGACTGAAAACTGATAGGGGACTAAAAAACCTTTGAGCTTTTTTGGGAGACAGTAATGGAAAGCAGCTCTTAAAGATAATCGAAGTAATACAAAAATCAGTATTTTAAAGTGTAAAAAGAGTTTGTATTTTATACTGTCAGGTCTTATATCTTTGTAAAAATACTCTCAAGGGATATCCTAAAAATTTTAAGACACTAAATACATTTGTTGGATAAGAAAGCCTTTAAGACAAACACGTGAGAACCGTACGTCTTTCTCAGACAGCAGTCACCATACTTGAGTTGCTGGTTCCTATGGGTTGCTTGCCAGGTACAATGCAATTGTAAATTCAAGGGATTCTGCCAGACTGTGAGTGCTAGCTGTTTTCTGCTATGCAGTCTGCAGGTCTAGTGGCAGAGGACACCTTTGACTTTCTGTTTAAGATTGTCCTTATTGGAGACTCCAATGTGGGGAAGACCTGTGTCGTCCATCGGTTCAAGTCTGGCATTTTTGCAGAGAAGCAACAGAACACCATTGGAGTGGACTTCACCGTGCGCACCCTGGAGATCGAAGGGAAAAAAGTGAAGGTATGTCATCATCTTTGCAATAAGCTTACATCTCAAGAGGGTTAAACAGAATGTGAACCAGGAATCCAGTTTGCATGTTTATTTTCAATTATGTTGTAGTGACTAATATTATGAGAAAAAGTGGACAACCATTCATCTTCTAAACAACTTCTGCTATTCATGGTCATGGAGGACTGGTGTTTACGAGACACTAGATGGTGATGTATTGTGCGTGGTGTGCTGAACTGGGTGTACTAGTGAATGGTGCTGTTAAAAACTGCTGTCTTCAGTGCATGCTGGGCTGCTCTGCATGAGTGTGTAGAAAAGAGAAAGTAAAGGAAGATAGTTTGTTTGATTGAATACAGAAAATTACCTGCTTACCAAAAAGAAACCAGGCCACATTTAACAAGCAGAACCAAACCCAAGATGAGGTACTTATCCATGAAAGGGCACACTTATACATCCATACTCAGGCAAGTTAGAATTGCTATTTCCTCCATAAAGACACTAACGGTGTGCTTAGTTTAAACCGAGGACTTCAAAGGCTTTTGGAAGCAAGATTAGCCTCTGCACCACCATGCACCTATAAGTAAACTTCCTAAAGAAAATGGATTCGTGATAAATAAAAAGGAAGCCAGTTAAAATGTTAGTTTAAGATTTAGACAAAGGCAACATTGGTGCCTCATGGCTATAGGTACCTGTCACTATTTTTGTCATATTCTTCCTGTGTCTGTGTGAGTTTCCTGCCATTTCTCCTTAAGGCATACATATTCTCCAGATTGGTCGCTGTAGTCGTATTAGTTGTATTGTTAAGTGTATAGAGCACTGTTAAATTCTTGCTTTATATTGGTTCAGTATGTGTTTGACAGTAACCTGTGACATAATGCCACCCCATCCAGGGTTTGTACTTTCTTAAGATTGGCTGCTCCCTGTTCTGTGAATGAATAGATCTCACAAAAAGAATGAACGGAGGAAAGAATACGGCTGTTAAGCATGGATGATTTGAAAAACAGTGCTTTGTCAGAATAAAGTGAAATTTCAAAAATATGAAAATGATTTTTTAGATACACAGATAGATAGATAGATATTTTATTAATCCCAAGGGGAAATTCACAATGGAGACAACTAACTTTTTTAAAGCATTGCTTCACCTTGTGGCAATAGAAATATGGTAAACTGAAAGGATGATGAGCTGAGAGGCAAACACAGAGACCTCTCTAAATTATTTTTGTAACTTTGATAATTGGGCTTCTACTGAAGCCTTCAAAGAATATTTAAGGAACCTAAAGTAACCATAAACATGCTGCTCTGGACAGCATAAGCAATTTAGAAATGAATGGATGGATGAGCCTGTTATAACACTTCTTAAGAATAGCAATGACACTAACCTCTTGTTTGAAGATACTGTATTAACATATCGGAATCAGTGAATTCTAAAGTGAAGTGTCAAATGTATCCTCATTTACATCAGTGTTTACTTAGCACAATGTGTGGCTGCAAGATCAACAAAATCCAGGCTAGTATAGTTACTTGGCATAATTAAATAAATAAAGCCTGATCTTTGCTACACCGTTTGACAAAAGTCAGCTGTTTGTTATGAATGAAAGCAAACATTGTAAACTAAATTCATAGTAGTAAGCAGAACATCATTTTTTTTACAGGATTGGCTGTGCAGTCATACACTTCCTGTTGTTTCTTGTTCACCCATGTAATAGGCAACATGGGTTGGCTGGCATCCCAGCCAGGATGGATGGCTCCTTACCTGGCCTGGAGGCCCTTTTATTGGAGCGATGTGGGTGGATAGGCATCCTGACTGGGTTGGTTAGTTGTAACTTTCCCAGTCTGGAGACCATTATACTGGATGGACAGGGGAAGACTCCTTCTAGGGGCCATGTGCTTCTTCATTACAGTGGGTGATGACAGCTCTCTGGCATGCACCCCGTTTGGACATGCACAAGGGTGCATAGGAGTTGTAGTATTTGTGGGCAGTCCTATTGGGGTTCTCGGGTGTCACTAGGGGGAGCTGCTCGAGGCAGACTCTCCTTTCACAGGGAGGTTCGACCTGACCGGGAAGGGCTTCCTGGATGCAGTGTGGCAGCACCTGAAATACTCTCAGGTCCAGTATAAAAGAAGCTGTGCCATTTTACCTGGGGGTCAGAGTTGGAAGAGTAGTCAGATGAAGCTCACCTGAGTGGAATGGAGAAGGGAAGAGTCTTATTGCTGGAACATTGGAATACTTTAAGGTATTTGTGGCAATAAATCTTGTTATTGGAGTGTTAACCTGTGTCTTTACAGTTGTGTCCATAGTGTTTCACACCCATGACTGAAAAATGTATTCATGATCTGAAGGTTTTCTACATTATACTCTTAAATTATTAATAATTTGTTCCAAAATCTGTGCATGTCTTACCAATTTAAGCAAATCTAGTTATTACCCATGGGAAGTAAAAATGCTAAATTTAGCAGGTTTGAATCTTGAATTAACACCTTATGAGAAGGACCTAAAAGTCGTAGTGGGCTTACATCTAGACAGTATACAGAAGCGATAAAGAAGGCTAATATGATGGCAGGTTATATAGAGTACAAGTGAAGGAAGGTTATGCTTAAGTGTTATAACATGCTTGAGAAGCCTCATCTGGAGAACTGTGTGTGGTTTTGGTCTCAGGGATACAGAATAGATATAGCAGCACTGGAGAAAGTCCAGAGAAAAGTGACCAGGCTGATTCCAGCACTATAACTAAAAGATTTATAAGGAAGGACTTAATCTTTTTAAGCTAAGTGGCATGATTTAAGTGTTTTGAATTTTGTAGTATACTGGATGCCAGTTGTTACTTAAACTAGTTCTTAAACAAGAACATGGGAAAACAAATCAAATTTTGAACAAATGTAAGAAAGTATTTCTTTACACACAGAACCATAGATACATGGAATAAATTATGTAGTAATAGAGTAAGCAGTGGTGGTAAAAAGTAACCCAACTAAATGTCATTTTTGAAATCTGCATGAATTAAGTTTGATGAGCTTTGCTGGGCTGAATGGAGTCTTCCCAGCAAAACTCTTGTAATGTTTTCACGTTCTTTCTATCTGTGGGATCATATTCTGGTTGAAAATCTCATTTGAAATTCACCATGAATCCTCTATCAGGCCAAAGACATGCATCTTCGACTAACTGTTATCTCTGAATTGGCTGGGCAAGAATGAATTATTGTGTGTGTGTCTGTAGATGACTGTGCCCTGCAATGGAATGGCATGTTTCCTGGCATGTGTCCAGTACTACCAAGGATGCAGCACTAATGGACAGAGCAGGTTACAAAACCGATGGATAAGCTAAACACACCTCAGTCAGGCCTGAATTGAATTACTCAGGAAATGGGTGACTTGACAGTCACACAGGGTTTTAGAAGTCCATTTCACAGGAATAAATTGCATTGAATTGATCTGGAATGAGTACTTCATTCCCTCAAGTAATGCCACAACAACAAAATCTTCATTTATTTAAACTGAGATTCATGTCCAACAATATTTCCATATAGCTTATAGAATCAGGTCAGTCCTGGTATGCACTGCTTTCATTCAGCGTGGGACAGCTTCTTCTTTTGTGTGTCTGTGCATAAATGAAGTATTGCAATGAACATAAATGGGTCCTCACGTACCTAGAATTATGTTAATGGAAATTTATACAGTTTATAAAAGTGGCAGTTCTTTTATGTTACTAGAACACCACATTATTTTGTTGTGAGTCTGGCCCACAGGCTGAATGTTTTATATCCCTTGTTTAGCAGTCTCTTTTTAGACATTCTCTAATTCTTTTACGTCAGTTTTTTTAAACTGGAGACTAAAACTACTTAGAATATTCCAAATTTGGCCTTACAAGTGTATTGTACACTTTCAGTAAAAAATTCTCTTGATTTATACTCAGCACAGCATACTGTTGCAATAAAGACGTGTGGGGAAACATTGCCATTATTTAAATCCTCTACATCATTTTCTACCACAGTATACAAACAAGATTTGTTCAGTTTTCTCTGACAGGTGTATTTGTAGCCTTTAGAGGAATGTAAATAAGATAAAAGAGGACAGCTTCAAAATTCAAAACAGTAACACCCAGGCGCCCTTCCTCAACAAATGCCAAAAATCCTTAAATAGCTAAAGAAGGAGCAAGCATACATTGCCCACACCCAGCTTCTTTTCCTACTTATCTCCCCTGCCTCTCTTTAGCTTTGACCTTCCTTCCTGTTGCAGGCAGCCAGTATCCTGCTTGTTGATTATTTAAGCTCATTTATCCTTCATAGTGAGTGCACATTTTTCAGGGATCAAGGGTTACCCAAGTACAATAGTTGCAGCTATATAGTGCTGTCTATTGTTAATCTCACACTTTACAGTACTCCACTTTTTTTTTATGAAATCAGGATGCCAGGATGCCTCAGGTAGCTTGTCACACCTTGTATTCAACAGAACTCCATTGATTCCTTCCTTAAATGTCAACAGTTGATTTAGTTTCAGTAGAACTATAAGCAAAGGCCTTGCTCCAATTTACCATCCAACATGTTATGGCTGCATATGTTACCTGCAATTCTATATTAACTTGGTGTGGGACAGGGTCAGCTTGCAGCTCCTCATTCCTGACCAGGGTGTAACATACTGTGATGCTAACAATTGTCTGACTAGTTCCAATATGAATGTTTTTTGTTGTAAAATAGATATACACAATTAAATATGAATGGTATAATTTTGAAGGATGACACATGATCATTTTTCTACTGAGTACCAGCTACAACAAAAGGCACGGAGACCCGACTCAACTCAACTCAACTTTGATTGCCATTCATGCACATACTTAGCACATGGCTGATAGAAATTTTGTTACTTACAGTCCCCGGTGCATTGGCAAAACAACATATACCTGTGTATAACATATACCATAACATTACCAAAACCAGCGCAACAATGCAATGTAACAAAACAAAAGACACAGGACTATACAACTCAAACAATGCTCAATATCCATAGTAAAGTGCAGAGTGTAAAGTGACAGTACATAATTGTAGGAATACTATAGGGATATGGTACTGGATAACATGGTGGAGTTCATATGTCTGGCAGCTTGAGGAAAGAAGCTGTTTTAGGACCTGGCTGTGCTGGTCCTAATACTGTTTCTTGTACCTTACCACAGGAGGTCAAACTGTATGTGGCAGTGGTGGGCCATCAGGGCCTGCAAGGCCTTCTCTGCTGCCCTAAAAAAATATCTGAATCGCAAACTGATGTTAATTATATTTTGTCCATGAATACTTATTAAATAATTCCAAATAGTCTGTCCGCTTCCGTTCATAGCTTTTCCGATGGTTGTGCTGCTTCCAGACATGTATTTTCGTATTAAAGCATTTAACCAATCACATTTCAGCCATCATTTGTTGCCAGGCAGTGTCAAAGTCAGTCTCCATGGAGGCCTTCACAATCTGTTTTGCAGGCCCTCTAACACAAAATAAATGTTGATTAAACTGTTGCTTCAACCAATCAGATTTTGAGTTGGTGTCAGTAGGGCCCTCTAGCAGGCGTATGGCAACGTCACCGTATTCAGACCCATTGATTGGATAGGATGGTGTAATAGCTATTTTGTTACAAGCAACGGTGCTTTCCAAAATTTTTGGGGAAACCAGAGTGGATCTACAGCTGAATGAACAAGTGTGCAGGGAAACAGTGCTCCACAACGAAAAGGTGAAGAAAAACAGAGAAATCTTAAAAAGACTGATAGACTGTGTAATTTCTTTGGGGAAACAGGAACTTTCATTTCGGGGACACGATGAAAGCGCGGGATCCAATAACAGAGGAAAGTATGTGGAGCTTCTTTCTCTCATTGCAGAGAGCAACACGGATTTACATTACCACCTGTCCACCAATAAAGTGTTTAGTGGAACGTTGGGTAAAATACAAAAACAACCTGATCACTGCTAACTGTAATGTATGCCATGGATGATTTTGAAGGAAAATCTCCCACTGATCTCCTTGACTTCCTTCATCAGAAAAATCTGAATGAGAACATGGGGCAGCTGTACACATTGGTATGTTTGGCGGTGACCATTCCCGTGTCCACTGCTTCTGTCGAGCGGACATTTTCAGCCCTAAAGCAAATTAAAACTTATGCCAGAAATACAACAGGGCAGGTTCGACTTTCAGCATTAGCTTTGATGGCGATAGAAATGGACTTTTTGATGGATCTGAAGCGCACGGATAATCTGTATGACAGAATAATTGAACTGTTTTTGAGGAAAGAGAGGAGGATGGATTTTGTTTACAAATGTTTGGTGAGTAAAATGTTGCGATTTTCCTAAATAATATTGCAAGTTTAAACATCAAGTTTATTGATGTTTTTTATGTGTGTCGCGGCTGTAGCTGCAGTAGAAAGGAACTTGTTCACCCCTGGTTTGTCTATTCAATAAAGGCATTTATTGTGGCTACAGAAGTTATCTATCTGTGATGCAACGGCTCTTTATACTGTATTTCTGCATATGAAGATGGTTTTTATAACTATAAATTAGTTTTTGAGGGGCGGGTTGATTCAAACGGAGCACTACTGAAGGCCTAGGTGTGAAATACACGGTCGGCCACTGGTATGTGGGATGCGTGAAAGATGTCTTGTACAATGGCTGAGGCTCTATGCAGACAGTGTGTCTGAAAAATATCCTGAATCGAGGAGAGGGATAACCCTATGATCTTCTCAGCTGTTCTCACTATGCGCTGCAGAATCTTGCGCTCATGGGCTTTGCTGTTCCCAAATCACACAGTGATATAGTTTGTCAGGATGCTCTCAACAGTTCCTCTGTAAAAAGTGGTAAGAATGGGTTGTGGCAAGCCAATTCGCTTCAGTCTCCACCGTAAAAAAGCTGTTTTTGTGCCTTCTTGACAACAGAGTTGGTGTTGATTGTCCAGGAGAGGTCATCAGAAATATACACGCCAAGAAACTTGTTGCTACTGATTCTCTCCACAGCAGAGCCATTGATAAGCAGTGGGGAATAGTCAGCTGGTGTTCTCCTAAAAATTGACAAGCATCTTTTTAGTCTTATCGACATTCAGAGACAGATTATTTCCACTGCAGGATATGTCATCAGTGTTGCTGATAAAACTTACTATAGTTGTATCTTCTGCAAGCTTGATGATAACATTGGACTCAGACTTGTTGGTGCAGTCATGGGTGAGCAGCATGAACAATAGTGGGCTCAGCATGCCGCCTTGGGGGGCACCTGTGGTCAGCCTGATGGTGTTGGATGTTCTACTGCCAATGTGCAATGACTGTGGCCTGTCTATCAAAAAATCTAGAATCCAATGACACAGTGGAGTGTCAAGGCCCAGCAGAGAGAGTTTCTTTACCACCTGCTGGGGAATGACCATGTTGAATACTGAGCTGAAATCAACAAACAGCATTCTGACACATGTATCCCTCGTGTTGAGATGAGACAGTACAGTGTGCAAAGTATAGGAGATGGCATCATCAGTAGAGCAGTTTGGACTGTAAGCAAACTGGAGTGGTTCCAGAGAGGTGGGGAGGATGGAGTTGATGTGTCTTTTGAACTACCATTCAAAGCACTTCATCACGATAAGAGTCAGTGCTATGGGCCAGAAGTCATTAAGACATGTTACCATTGACCTTTTCGGCACTGGGATGGCAGTGGTCTTTTTGAAGCTTGTGGGGCGAGGCCATATTCCTAATTAATTTTTATTGATTAGGGAACTTTAAATAATAATTGTATGCACTTCTGTGTGAAGATTAGCTGCAGGGTTTATTAGTTAAGAAGAGGGCTTCATTCACAAAGGTTCACGTGAAACTGCTCTTTTGTTATGACCTGACTTTTGATTCTTAGCTCTTACAATGAGAAGAGCCACACACCAGATGGATGGTAGCAAAAAGTCCCTGAAGCCCAAGCATTGCAGGAAAATGTGGCATGGATTCGTTTGTTCTGAAACCTGCCTTACAGGTGTAGGTGGAGAAAGGAATGTGCTGCACGCAATTCCTCCTTCATGAATGTTAATGAGCCCCACCTGCTATTCGGGCATCCAGGCTGCCTGTCAAGATAAATTGTCTGCAATCCTTGTCAAAGTTCAGGCCTACTCAGCTGCATGCTCAGTAGAAAAACCTGCTTGGGGAGAAAATGGCTTGAAGGTACTTGATATTTTTTTTTTCAAAAGCAACCATTAAAGTCAATTCAATATAATATATTCAGACCATATGCATGATGATCAGCCCACATTGAACTTTTATGGATTCTTTTAAAACGGACAGAATTATCTATTACAGTTTTGTGAAATTATTAAAATTCACTGCTTGAAATGTAGTGATCATTCATTTAATTATTCATGAACATTTATATATGCATATGGATGGATTTACTTTATTGTCATTCAAACCATGCAACAAGGAGTGCACAGCTGAATGAAATTGCATCTCTCTAGGCTCAATGTTATGCGAACACAAGCATAAGGATAAGTGCACATTATACAAAAACAGATAGATATCGAAGACAGCATAAACAGACAGAACATATAAATAATGCAAAACACATATTGGTGAATAGTTGTAAAGTGTTAAAGTCATGAAAAGCATTAACATAATAAACATACATAACATTTTAGGAGACATGTGATGTGTTCAAACAGTCTGTGTGTGCGTTCAGGAATTTAACAGTTCTAATACTTCAGCATGTTGCTTGTTGTTAGTGGGGGTGGAGTAGCTTGATGGCCTGTGGGAAGAAACTCCTATGGAGTCTGTCAGTCTTGCACTGCATACTGTGTAAGAGTTTACCAGAAGGCAAAAGTTTGAACAGTCCATGGGCTGGGTGGGTGAGTTCTCTGACTATACTGGTGGCTTGTCCTAAGACAGTGTGATAAGTACAGATCTTGTATAGACTGGAGGGTGGTTCCAATTGTTTCCTCTGCTGTCCTCACCACTCTCTAATGCAAAACAGTGCAGCTGCCATACCAGACTGTGAGGCTGCTAGTCAAGATCCTCTTTCTGGACCTCTGTAGAATGTTGTGGGGACTCCAGTTTCTTTTCAGGCACCTAAGACATGCTGGTTCGGTTGGCTGACTGCTTTAAATTGGCCTGGTTTACAGATTTTAGGTGGGCATTTCCTTCAATGAACTGGCATCCCTACAAGATTGCTTCCTATGTTGCTCCCATGGTTGTGGAAATATGATCTGTCTCACTGTAATTCTGTATTCACCCTATGTACAGCATCTGACTATTTCTGAAAATGTTTCCATGATATTGTGTTAAAATTCCCAGCTTGAGACAACACATCTGTATTGATACAGCTAGTTTTGGAGCACAACACTACATATTTACTAAAATCAGATTAGGTAATGGTCCCAAATCCACAATGTCACATTATGTGACTTTTAGTGAGGATTTCTAATCTCATCACTGGCCCATGTCAGTTTACGTGTTTCAAAATCACTGGTCATGTCACCTTCCAGCACAGTTGTGCTCTCCCCTTTTTGTGACAGTCCATAGCATGCTTCAAGAAAGAGCCAGCACTATACATAGAGTTAACAGATATGGTGAATTCAGCTGGAATCTTTTTCCATTTTGTTTTGGTAAAACACGAGACATCTAAAAGGCAAGCTTCTCCTCTGTTTTTGTTTCTTGCTGCATTATATGAATTGTACTTCCAGATGAACACTCATTGGTTGTCACCTCTCATATACACAGATCCTGTCCTATGACTAAAGACAAAATCAGACCTGTTAGGTTTTGTAAGAGTGAGTCGTGGACTAAGTGGAGTGAGTCGATGGGCATGACACATTATGCGACTGAACTCCACAGGAGTGCACCACCACCTGCCTCCAACTTGCTAAATGAAGTAAAAAAAATATTATGACTAAAAATAGAAGGAGAATTTGCAAAATATGAAATGGCCTTCACAAAAAATGGCTCCAAGCAATGATAGATATATTGTTTTTTTTTAATTTCTTGACATAGCCAGAGTGACAATGAGAACCTATAAGAGCACTGAAGCATACCAAACCTACACAGATGAAATGTGGGTGAAGTTCTTCACTAAGTTAAAGGTATAGCATCATCACCTACCAGAATACAGCAATACAAGTTTCAATATTACAAAAAATAAAGTAAGAAAAGAACAATCCTGCCTTGGAAAAATATTGGCTATGAACTACCTAGTTTAACACAGTAACACATCCAAATCACATGTCTTTTAGGTGAAGAAGGGCAATTCACAATCACACAGAAAGAACATGCAAACCACACACATGCTGAATGATTCTGGAGCTGTATTTAGCAGCTCTAACCATGTTGTTGTCAGGTTTTTGCTGGAAAGTGTGAGGCTAGAAAATCAGTGAAACAACATTGTTCTGAGTACTTTGGATCTCATTCTCAATGCAGTATCCATGCTGTTTCTAATTAGCACAATTCTGCTTAGCAGATGACCAACGCCAGCAGGATGTGTACCTAATACCTTCCCTGGCTGGGAGAAAAGAAGACAAGGAAGGACTGTGGCAGAGGGGTATTTAATTCACCAGGTGTTAGATGGCAGCAGCCGCAAGGGGGCTTTGCAAGGAGATACGCTCCCCAATTCATTGGGATGACCTGGAAGTACTTCTGGTGCCAGGGCCATTGGCCGATAGGGCTCCCCATAATTGGGGAGTGCATCTACCTACAGTGCCCCCTTGCGGCACCCATGGACCCAATTCAATTCCCAGAATTCCCTGCTGGTTCCCAAATGGGCGCCGACATGGAGGGCTGCCTCCATCTAACACCTGGGGGAATTAAATACTCCTCTGCCATAGTCCTTCCCTGTCTTCCTTTCTCCCGTCCAGGGAAGGTATTAGGTACACATCTTTTTGGGACACCTTTCTGTTTGCTTGGGACTTCCCGTCTGGGTAAGGGACTTTCCTGACTTTCTGCCGGGATGCCTGTCCATCCTGTGTGCCTCCTAACCAAACAATACAGTGAGCCAACATATGATAAGCTGGCTTTATCCCATTTGTATATTTGTATCTGTCATACAATATTTTAATAAAATGTTTGAAAACAAAAAGGTGAAGGCCTGAGAAATACTGATTGGATCAGTGCCTGTATGTGTTCAGCACATCAAAATATAAAAACTGTCCTAACTGGCTCAAAAATCTCAGATACTCTCATGAGTAATGACATTTTATTAATTTTCCTAATTTAGGAAACTCTCCTAACTTCACCAGGATTTAGGAAAGCTCATGAGCTGTCCTACCTCAGTAAGAGCTTCCAGAAAATGGCTTTCAGGCAGAGATCGCCATAGATAACAACAAACTCATAAAAAGATATCAGTTTGACAGAAACAGAATATTGTTTGTAATAAATCTTGTATGTTACCTGCTCGCTCCATCTATGTGTAGAAGCAATGCTCTATCAGCTGAAATAAAACTGTTAGTAAGGTTGCTTGTAAAGATGTGGCTTGGCAATAGTGATGATTAAAGCATGTCACCTCCAACCATTTCGTAAATTTCTCACCAAATTTTTGGTAGGTGTGCAGTGCTGACAGAATAAGAGAAGTAAGAAGCTATAGAATTAAATAATGCGTGTCATTAACAGCAAGAATCAGCTTCTAATTATGAAACTGGTCAGAGCAAAAATGTTGACCCTCCAGGAATTGAGAAGTGATCTGCTTGACCGCTTTTGCATCTCATTATTGTTGGGCTGCTTGTTAGTGAAAAAGGAAACAACTCTTAGCCTTAAACAGAGAGTCAATTAAAATTTAAATTAAGGCTAAAGATGTATTTTCCTTTAGCGGCAGTGTTAGGTAACTAATTAAGAAAGTGTCAGGAACAAAATATAGTAGCCAGTGCTGTCCTTTGGGACCTTAGTTTCACAAATCTTTACTATGTTAATAAAACATATTACAAGTATTAAACAGAATACATTTTTATGTGCGAGATAAAGCATCATTGTGTCCCAGAAAACACTGACACAATTGTGGTTATTTTTCTCTTGCCGTTTGTTCTCTTGGTCTCCTGTTCTGTAATCTAAATATTCTTATCTGCTCCCACACTGGCCCCTATTAACCAGCCAAGTCTCTGTTTCTCTTTCTTTTTTAAATCTTCTGCTGCTTCCTGCAGCCCACCTTTCATCAGGCCCACCTGTTCCCACTCTGACCCTAAACAACCCTGTCTATTAGCATGCCCCTTTCATGCATGAATTACCAGACCGGGTAGGTAAATATTGTAACTGACTGACTACTGAGAGCTGTTGGTGCTAACCATAACAATCAGGCAGCTCTTATTACCACCTTTATTATGCAGAAGTATTTGCCACTGGATTATTGTTCTGACAACAGTAGATCATCTCCTATCTGGCCAATATGATGACTGATGAGTTGAAAAGACAGATAAACGTTATATTACAATATTTTAGATTGCTGAATATTCTGCAATGATTGTTGCTCTTGGATGGAGCAGTGCACAAGCAGAGGTTTGAAGCAACCAGGAGAGCCCCAGGCAGGAATATTGCCTTGGCAACCAATATAAAGCGGCCACAATAACAGTTTGCTCTGGCCTGTCTCTTAGTTAAAATTTAACCAGAAGGATTTTTATCTTTTCTCCTTTTTAATCTAATAAAGAAAGGTGTTCAAGAAAACTTTAATCTGGAAGAATTGCTGTTATACAAATGTGGCAGATGGTGTTACTGATTGAAACAGTTTTGAGCAGAACTGATATAAAAAAAAATAATAGATTGACTAATACCGTTGAATGCCACTCATAGCTTCTCGCTTTTTTCCAATAATGACATGGCGCGTTTGTGAAGAATTTGTATAAAAACATTTCTTATTCCTCATTTATTTTACTGTTATTTCCCTAATATTCTTAAAAGCATAATTAGTGCAAAATTTAGGAGAAACCAGCACGGTTGTAAAAATGCAATGCGGCACTCAAGGAAATGGATGTGTTTCTCTATGGAACCTGCTTTTTATGTCACACTCGACTATTATTTCTAGCTCTTGGTCCTGAAAAACTTAAAGCAATATTTGAGTTTCAAACTCATTGATTAATAATTAATAACTGGTCCACAATGATTTTGAACAATTGAAGGATATTTTTAAAGTGCTTTTTCATACTGATTACAGAAATGTGATCAGAATTTTTCTCTCACCCAGAGTTTTAGTATTATGCGTATTTTTACAATTCAATACAACATATATTTCACGTAGCACTCTTAACTGAGTGGAGGTACAGAGCGTGGTGAACAATTCTCAGTTAAAACACAACTATTAATTATACTAATTACTAAATATAGAACTGGTATACATATAAATACAGATTTGTTAAAACACACAGAGAACATGGCAGAAACTGATTAAACATAAATGGAATCCAACAATATCTGTGCATTCATTAATTGATAAACTTTGGCCAGGTGACAATGGGGGAGAAAGTTACAGTCTTGGAGACCACAGCCAACTACCCACCTACCCCCTCCAAGGTTTTCTATAGTCAAATCTGTGCTGACCGTCCAATCTGATGAGAGAATCTTTCCATCCGATGATTCCAGAGCTCCTTTATCTGAGATGACTTTTCCATATAGAGGGGAGCAGCCTGGCAGTAGAGATACCAAGAAGAAAAACAGAATAGAAGAGGGTTAGAAACAATTTATAAGTATTGTTTTGCTAGTAATTCTGTCTACGATGGGTTGGCACCCTGCCCAGGATTGGTCCCCGCCTTGTACCCGGTGTTGGCTGGGACTGGCTCCAGCAGACCCCCGTGACCCTGTGTTCGGATTCAACGGGTTGGAAAATGGATGGATGGATGGATAGTAATTCTGTACAAATGACTAACAAACAGAGATGCAGTAGATCAGCAGCTCTAGTTAGGGTATTCTGGACTAAAGTAGTAAGTCTTCAGCCTGAATTTAAAAGCTGACTCTGAAGGGGCAGATCATTCCACAGCTTTGGGGGCCTGTAACTAAAAGCTCCATCTCCTACTGTTTTTAGGTTATATATTTAGTAAATAAACCCTTATTAAGTTGTACCAATTTTTAAAAGTTAAATTCAGGATTAAAATAATTTTATTGTTATTTGTGTACATTTTATAACTTTCCAGAAGGGCATAAAATAAGTCTGTTGTGCTAGAGTTGTTACATAGAACACATTTGGACATGAGGCGCCTCCTCCCTGTCTAAAGTGCAGATCCATGTCAGTTGGTGATCAGATACCAAATTGTAAAAATCTATGTGTTTACATATTTAAAATCTCTTGTTTTTGGACTCTCATCTGGACTTTTTCCCTGAAAATCCTGGAGCGGTCAGTAATGATTATGCCAAATGGTTTCATCATGAGACTTCTGAAATGGAAAAGCTGTTAAAGCAAGGGGAGTCCCAGAAGGCTTGCTGACTACTGCTGATCCCGTAAAGAGTGACATTCCTGTTGTCACATACAGTAGAAAGTTGAACATTGGCTCCCAGCATGTATATATAGTGTAAAATATGTTTATTGTAAAGTTTAATTGTGCGCCACTTTAAATCTTTGGGTGATAAAAAAGTCTGACTAGATATTTCATTTCAGCACGACAAATACAAGATTAACCCATGTTGACGTGACAAAGACAAGTAACCCAGTGTTACCTTTGTGATGTGTTGCTCCATGGATAATGTGCTACCAGGGAGGTAAGAGTGACACAGGGCAGGGACAGAGCTTAAACTAATTTTGTTTTCTTTATTCTAAGTTTATTTTTTTGATAGTTTTTACCATAGACATTGTCATCTGTGCCATTTCAGAATTCTGTTGCCAAGACAGTGTTTATTTCTAGGGCCTCAAATGTACCTGTGGTGCATTTTGTGATGTCATCCTGGCCATGTTATTTAAAGCCAAGCAACATTCACTTTAAAATCTGCACTTTCTTTCAAATTAAGGAAAGACTTGTTTACAAAAGAAAGCTAGATACTTGAGCAATTATTGTTTCAAAGATCTTCCGCTCATCCTAGCATTTATGAGTTTATTTTCCCTTTTGCTTTTGGTTGCTTTTTGTGCCTCTAGTGTATCAATGCCTGTTTGTCTGAATTCCAGGTATGCCCTTATTCCCTCCTCGTCATCATTTCTAAAAATATTCATTATACTCAGTGCAGATAGCGTGATTATATGAGCATTACATCCCCTTTACAGATCAGAGCACTTCACATCATGCCATAAAGCTTTAAAGTGAGAACATTCATTTGGCCATTCTAAAATACAAAACTCTTGTTTCAGCCATTCCACTGTTAATTTTCTTTAGTGCTTAGTATCATTATTGTGCTGTGTAATCCACATCCTGTTCAACTTCAACCTGCAGATGGATACTTTGACATTTAACTTTAGAATTTACAAGTGAAAGCCAGAATGCATTATGCCTTCTGTGATATAGTTAAGCTGTGGTTCTTCTGCTAAAACACGGTGTCTTGTTTTGCCAGTGTTTCATTTAATTTATGCCAGGAGGTGTCACTTTTCTCTGATCTGTCCACAAACATTATTCTAATATCATGCTGGATTATCCATCTGGTTTGCGGCAAACTTGAGATGGGCTGTTTTTTGGAAAGAAGTGGTTACCTTGGTATTTGCCAGAATTGTTTGTTCTTGTCATTTTTCCAAATTATATTTCTTTTGTGAAGTTATACATTACATTGAGTGTTATAATGGATAAAAGCCTGACCTTTATAAGTCTTGGTCGGGATGGCAGGAAAGGAAGGATTCCCAGAAGTAATAGTTCTCAGGATGGATAAATAATAAACAGACATATGGAACCACATGTTTAGATAAACTGCAGTCTGCCCATGTCAATAGGATGTGTTCCTTGGACTACTGAAAACATAAGAGCATAAGAAATTTGACAAATGAGAGGAGACAATTCAGGCCATCAAGATTGTTTGTTTAGCTAATAACTAAGCTGCCCCAATATCTCATCCAGATTCTTCTTAAAGGTTTTTAAGGCCTCTGCTTCAACTGCATCTCTGTTCCAGATTCCCACAATTCTTTGCATAAAGCATCAGTCTTAAATACACTTCTGCGGATGTTCTCGAGTATGTGATTCAGAATTGTGTTGGATATATGTTATCAATGCCTTTGCAGATTTTGAACGTTGGATTAGGTCCCCAAAACACAAAACTTTTAACCTCAAATGCAAGCAGTTGAGGATCTGGTGACCATGTACACTTGCTGCACTCTTTTGTTCACTTAATTTGTGTTAATGCTTTTCAAAGTGCTGTGCTGAACTGCTGGTGGGAACTACGAACCCACGTACTTTGGTGAATGCTTTGCAGCATAAGCTAAATTAAGTGCTCCATCCATTAGTCACACAGAGTCTGAGCGGTGCACTTCCCTGGTGTCGTCAGCTGATCTCTCTCAGTGTCAACCCCTCCTTCTCTGTGCAGCGTTGCTACTCCAGTCCAACCATCCACAGTTAAAATCCAACCCTTATCACCAATTGAATTACTGTGGACTCACACCACAAAGCATCTGATTTTGAAGATTTGTGCTGTGATGAGTGTTAACACGTAGCCTCTGGCTCAGAGGTGAGCTTTTTGCAGCACAAGATAAATGCAGCACTCCAAAGAGATACCCTGGGATCAGTATATTCCTTTAAAAATGATAAGGGGTTCAGGAATGTGGGGACACCTGGAGCTAAAGGATAGGTACGAGGAGATCTAGGAGGCTGGATCCAGGAGATCTGAAATCCATTCCTGGATACGGAATGGCCTTGGCCTGCCAGACAAGCAGTTATCTGGCCAGCAATTAAAAGTTCTTTCTAGCCATTGGCCATTTGTGCATGGAGTCAGGGGCAAAGTACTGACAAGGGATCATTGATCAGGCAGAAAGGAAGGCCAACATGGTTGCATTTAAAAGGAAAGAATGGTAAGAAAGAGAGCTTTTATATACTATATGGTGGAAAAGCAGACAAGCCATCCCATGGGACTAGGTAAGATCCTACTTGTATTTAGGTAGGCCCAGAGAGGCATTAGTCTGTATTATTTTTTTATTATCTTTTGTATTACCTACTGTGATATATGGCTGGCAGTTTATCCCGGTCAATACCCCCACACCGCTAGATGGAGTCCTCCCTGCAACATGGAGGGGCCCTGAATTCCAGCAGGGAATCATGGACATTGGAGTTTTACTTCACTGCCCTGCTGGATACCGTGGGGGCCCGCCAGGGGATGCTGCAGGGAGGCACAGGGATTAGTATTTCCCATATAGCCTGGAAGTACTCCCTAGTCATGGGGATGGAAGAAATGAAGTACCGCGCTGAAGAAAAAATTTTCATCTGACCTGGAAGTACTAGGGAATTACATGGACTGACGGACAGTAGCACTTCCGGGTCAAGGACTATTTAAAGGACTGTGGGAAACCCAGCAGAGGGAGCCGAGTTGGGTGGGAGTGTGATGGAGCTGCTGGGTGGAGAGGAGGATTGTTTATTGTATTGATTAGTGTTTATTATTGATTTATTATTGTGTATAGTGGAGGTGTAGGTGCTTTGTGCACATTATTGTATAAATAAATTCATTATTGGGACTTTTTATCTGGTGTTTTGGTGTGTTGTTTGCGGGTTCAGGGGTCAACAGCAACCCCTGCTGTCACGCTACCTAGTATATTAATTTTTGTTAATAAAAAAATACCCTTTATCCTGTTATTCTCGATGTCTGATGAATACTCTTACAAGCCACATTTTGTAAAATAACTTTATTTAGTGTCTTTGTTTGCTTTTGTTGCATCTTTCCTGATGACATTATGCTGTATTTTCATATCATGTTTGAGCAGATATAAATATTAATATAAAATTGTAAATTTTCATTTTTGTTACTGCTTTTTTTTACTTTGATTTAATCAAAGTACAGTAATTGTTTCCATCACTATTTATGGTGTAATTCAATTTGATTATGTGCAAACCTTTAGTGTTCCGGTTATGGCAGTGTGAAGATTATTTTTATTATTTTATTATTTAATGGTGTTTAACAGCACTGAGCCAATGTGCCTTTAAGCGTCTCTTGATAATCTGACATATTAATGCTATCTATCAGTACACTTAATCCTGACTGCTTCCAACAGAATGTAGTTTTAAAAAAATTAAAATAGGTTTATAGACTTAGAGGATCATTATTGGCATAGTGAAATTCTTACTTGTATATGCTAATCAACATCAGTTCAAGCATAGAAACAAAGAGGTACATAACAATAAATCTTTAAAATTAAAATCCTCTGTTAGAAAGAAACACAAAACAAAGGAAATTGGGAAGTATTATGTTTTACTGCAGAAACTATAAAACAATACAGAATCTGACACGGATGTCTTCCAGCTTTTCCATATTTCTGTATTTTGCAAGCCTGCAAATTTGTATTTAGGGCTCAGAATAGAATAGGGAATAGAATTCTCATTCTCATTCTCATAATAGTCGTGCTTTTTGTGTTAGTAAATAGTGATTAGTGAACCCTGCTAAATTTACTTCAACTTGAGTTCGGAGAAATTGCAGAAATGTTCAGGATATTTGCCAAATTCAGCAAAATCCATTGAAGACAATAGGGAAGGACAAACTGGACTAGACAAACTGTGCAGAGCAGTTGGCTGGGGTCTTTACAAAGATCTTTAACCTGCCACTGTCCCAGGCCTCAGTTCCTCCCTGTCTGAAATCCTCCATCTTACTCCCTTTACCAAAAAAATCACCCATAACCTGCCTGAATGACTATCGGCCAGTAGCGCTCACCCCAGTGTTGATGAAGTGTTTTGAGAGACTGGTTCAGAGTCATATCATGTCCTTCATCCCTCCCACCTTTAATACACACCAATTTGCTTACAGGGCTAACATGTCTAATGAGGATGCTGTTGCTGCAGCTCTCCATGCTACCCTTTCCCATCTGGAGCACCTTGGGAGCTACGCACGTCTCCCCTTTATTGATTTTAGCTCTACTTTTAACACCATCCTCTCTCACAGATTGACGTGCAAGCTGCTAGCCCTGAGACTCCCATATTCCACCTCTAGATGGATTAAAGACTTCCTGACAGACTGCACACAAAGGGTTAGGGTGGGCCCTCACATCTCCTCACCCATCAACATCAGCACCAGGTGTCTTCAGGGCTGTGTGCTGAGCCCACTGCTCTTCATGCTGTACACACATGATTGCGCCCCCACCCACCACAGCAACACCATCATCAAATTTGCAGATGACACCACTGTAGTGGGGATCATCTCTGGGGAGGTTGAGTCTGCCTACAGGGACGAAGTGGAGCAGCTGACAGCATGGTGCACTGACAACAACCTGCTCCTGAACACAATTAAGACCAAGGAGCTTGTTGTGGACTTTAGGAAAAAGAAAACGGACATCAAACCACTCTACATCAGAGGGTACTGTGTGGAGAGGGTGTCAGACTTCCGCTTCCTGGGAGTCCACATTATGGAAGACCTGTCCAGGGGTATGAACTCAGCAGAGCTGGCAAAGAAGGCTCAGCAGACACTTTATTTCCTGAGAGTTCTCAGGAAAAATAACATCCCCCAAAAACTGCTGGTATCCTTCTATCGCTGCTCTATTGAGAGTATCCTGTGCTACTGCCTCTGTGTGTGGTTTTCCAGCTGCACAACAGAGCAGAGGAAAACACTTCAGCGGATCGTAAAGATTTCCAGCAGATAAATGGCTGTTCTTTACCCTCTCTGGATGAACTGCACAGCTCTCCCTGCCTCACAATAGTGGAAAACATCTTAAAAGACTCACCCCGCTCATGACATGTTTCAACTGTTGCCATCAGGCAAAAGATATAGGAGCATCAAAACAAAGACTAATAGACTGAATAACAGTTTCTACCCTGTTGCTATTAGGGCACTGAATGCCACCTAATCACCTCCAATGCAGCAGTGCAATAGATGACATCTTGTGCAATAGTGTTTCATGTGCAATTAAGGTCTTATGTTGAATGTTTGTGTTCTATCTTATTTCTTCTTATCCTTTTGTAATTATATTTATTTATATTTTGACACCGCGGAGACTGCACCCAATTTTGTTGTATTTGTTACAATGACAATAAAGATATTCTGATTCTGATTCTAGTTTTGAGTGGATTATAATGGTGCAATGCTCTTTTAAGTGTCCCTGACAGCTAGGGAAATGTCTGCCAACTATGCTGGACCGATTATTGGGGTTATGTGACCTAAACTGTGAGGCTGCAGTGCTAGCTACTACTCCACCATTCCTTCGTTGGATAAAATTAAAAAAATTTATATTAGAACAGTAAAATTTCTTGCAGACACTAGGAGATGGGAAGCATAAATTTACAAAAGCTTGTCCCCACAGATACTCACCTCTCTTGATCCGACAAGTACAGTTTTTTTTTTTTTTCAGAATGCTTTTCCGCTGCTACCAAATAAGCACAACACTAAGGCCCTGTCCACACAGGCGTTCAGATCATGGTTAAATGAATGCACTCTGAGCGACCTAGGCGTTTAAGTTGCACTTTTAGTGGTGCTTAATTGACTTCAATATGATGTTATGTTTCCATTTGTTTGCCTCTGGTAAATGCCAACCTGCAGCCCAGATTGTATTTGTGTGTGTTTACCGTTGGAGGGCAGTTATCAGGTAATCCAGAGTGTTTTTAACCTGTGGGGTTCGAGGTTCATCGTTCATTGAATTCACAAAATATGATCATTTGGGTTTATTAGACCTGAACATTGACCTCCTTGTGTTAAAAATCCTCCTGATACAATGACATAGGCAGAGAAAACATCATCGCAGTGGCGTAGCGTAGTGGGGGTGGCAGGGGCGGCACTTTTAGGGGGCGACAAATAATTTTGGTTTTAAAACCAAAAAATTTTAGTCTTTTAAATTGAAATACCTAAATAAGGAGGCGGCGAAATTTTCCTCCGCCCCGGGCGGCTGACACCCACGCTACTGCAGAGTTCACCCTCTGACTGCAATGACTGCAAAGTGTATGTGTAATCTATGAAGAAATGTGAAAAAGAAAAGCTGGTGCAACACCATATAACACACCAGTCAACCAATTTGCGAGTCAGTGTTGACGTGAAGAGCGGATACTTGTCCCCTTGAAATAAGCAAATCTACAAACTGTACTTGCGTATGCAGTCACCCAGTGCCATTAATAATCCATAGTAGCTAAAAGCTACATCATTAGCACAAACCTAGAAACTGTTTTGAAATCTCCATTATTATCATTATTATTTTGATGCTAATGTATATAGTTTGTGTGTGCGTGTGTATTTATATATATATTGTGTATATTGTGTGTGTAATCATGGGACATAACCAGTCCTCCAGAACGTTCAATGAATGACATGTAAATGGAACACAGACATTTTCTTCACACTCATCTGGATTTTGCCAGAAATTGACACCAAGAAAAAGCTGCATGTGACGTTTTTTGATGTCATCCAAATGCACATCTGACTGAAAAATTGTGCAAGCCTGTGTGGATGGTTCGATTTGCTGTAATGAGCAGAAAAACGGTCTGCATTCAATCTGTGCTCACCTGGTGCTAAAGATGGCAGAAAAACGCTCCATTCAGATGTCTGTGTGGACAGGACCTAAAGCATGTGCATTCTTCACTCCTTCTTGTTTGCATCAACTGCACAGCACTCTGGGCAATACTATTAAAGAGGTATGCTCATGTATTTTTATACAGGCCACAAACAAGTCCATAGAAGAAGACATTACCTTTAAGAGTTTAAGACACAGACAAACTGACACGTTTCTGCTTACGTATTTTGTGTTTAAATATACGCGTATTTCGAAGTTTTCCTCAAATTTTACGCCCATTACTAGGAGCCGTGTTCTATAACTTGTTAGAAGCTGTCCTATACAACATTGGTTGCTACAGCTTTGTGATGCTACATTAGCTTTGCAAAGCATCATGAGGTGCTGGACAAAAAAAAGAAAACTACAGGGTCAAGGGGGTCTGCTGGAGTCAATCCCAGCCAACACAGGGCGCAAGGCAGGAAACAAATCCCGGGCAGGGCGCCAGCCCACCGCAGGACCCAGGATATTATAAAGGAAAATATTTTAAGGCTTTTCAGCAAAAATAATGTATCTCTAATGACACAAGTCTCAGATTAAACTGACTAAGGTGGCGACACTTCCGGTTAAGTACAGACTAGGCTTCAGGAGGCGGGTCCAGGGGGATGAACACCAGAAGTGGTCGGGTTGTCAATCATCTGGACTGTAGAAGGAGGAAGATGTGTGTGACAGTATGAAACCCAAACAAATATGATCACAGAATGGGCCGACATTACCAACAAAAACATTAATGTTTATTATAATTTTTTATTACCATTTTTTATTTTTCCAAGCATAGATTTAGATAGTAATATTATATATAAAGAAATATGTGCATGAATCATAATGTAGATCTTAATATTATAATACAAATATTTTTAAACCATTTGTAATTCCATCCATCCATCATCTAACCCACTATATCCTAACTACAGGGTCACGGGGGTCTGCTGGAGCCAATCCCAGCCAACACAGGGCGCAAGGCAGGAAACACACCCAGGCAGGGTACCAACCCATCGCAGGGCACATACACACCAAGCACACACTAGAATCGCCAATCCACCTTACCTGCATGTCTTTGGACTGTGGGAGGAAACCGGAGTACCTGGAGGAAACCCACGCAGACACAGGGAGAACATGCAAACTCCATGCAGGGAGGACCCGGGAAGCGAACCAGGGTCTCCTAACTGCGAGGCAGCAGCACTACCCACTGCGCCATCATGCCACCCCATTTGTAATTCCTGGTTATAAAAACCACTTTGTGGAGAATGTATGCTCTTTTGGGGGTCTTCTTCCTCAGTTCAAAAATACAACTGATGTGTCTTTATTGGGTCAGGTTAAAGTATCTGTGCGTGCCCTTTCTTGAGCTACTGTTTAGTCTATGGATGCCTCCTGTTAGTCCACCAGTTACTGCTGGAATTCACAAAACAGGATAAACTGCATTAAAAATAAATGATTGGATTTAATACATTTAATGCATACAGTATGCATATTTCAGTGGTTTGCAAATTCATTCCTGGGGACCCTCTGCACGTTTTTGTTCCAACCAGTTCCGCAATAACTGTATTAGTCTACCTGCTAACTGATCCCATTTAATTAGCTCATCTTTCTTATACAAATATTTGTATCTTTGCATTAAATGCTTAACTGTGTTTTGTTATTTTCCTGTTATTTGCCTTTTTTCTATGTAGTTTTCTCCTTTAATTGTTTTCTAATAATGACAATTAACAACTAATAGAGAAGACACCCCAGCAAATAAGACTAAACACTGAAAGGCTGCCACTGCTTCAGTGTCAGACCAATTAATGGGCTTGTTAGTAAATAATGGATGATTACATAACCAGAACACCTGGAAAAGCAAATGAAAATCAGAATGATAAATAAAAAACAACAAGTTATCTCCATTGAACACATATAACTGTAATAAAAAATTGAGAAGGGTTTCACTGCAGACCTTAAGCGCCGGGTCCCTCTGTGGCTCCTTTAGCCATAGCACCCTGTGAAGCCATTCAGGGGCCTGTGGCTAAAGTTGAAAGTGATATAGGTTTGGAAGGTCCGCGTTCTGTTAGAAATGGAAGTGATGATGATGTTCAGTACTCTTGAATGCCCTTTGGTTTTTTATTTGGTTTCTTTGCCTAATATTTTATAAAGCATGTGTACGCCAATTTTTTTTATTATTAGCCCAAGTTGCCAGACTTAACAAGCTAAGTTTCTAAGTATAACATTGTCTAATGGAAATATTATAGTATAGGTGTTAAATTAGGGAATCACAGTGCACATTGCCTCATAACAAAGGGATTTGAGTTTAAGTCCCAGGTTCTGGAATTTGCATGTTTTCTCCATGTGTGCCTGGATTTCCTTCCGCACTCCAAAGATATGCAGCTTAGGTGGATTGGTGATGCTAAATTGGCCGTGGTGTGTGTGTGTGTGCACATGTGTGTGTATGCTGTCACAGGATGGCAATGCCAATGAAGCTTACTGAAATACACATTACCTTCACCTTGGTCCTGCTCTGGATAAGTGGGATAAAAAAAACTGATGGATGGACAGACGTGTTAAATTCTGGCATCGCGTCATTGAAATAATCACAGAACATAAGAATGTTTTTAGGTATGAAACTGTGACGTCATCTCACAACAAATTTGCAGAATAGTTAACCTAAAAGTACTTTTACAAGCTGGCTGGTTAAACGCACACATGTTGTGATTCGTGTTAAGGAGGTTTAAAGGGGTCTTCTGTAAAAGGTCTGTAGCCACACTCTTTGGGAAGAATTAATAAATATTTGTCATTTCTCAGAAACACAGGAATTTGGAAATAACAGCTGCGTTCATTAGGCTAAGAGTCCAATTAAAAACAGAAGTTGGCTGAAACAAACCCCTTCAGCCACAGATGGTCCCAGGACTGAATTTGACAACCACTGCTCTGTCTAACCTGAGATATCCAGTTATAATTTATTGATGCTTTTACTGCGTTTACACTGCCTGGTCTTGATGCCCAAATTGGAAATGGTGAAAATATGTAATTCCTGCATTGGGCTGGTGCCCTGTCCGGGGTTTGTTTCCTGCCTTGCGCCATGTGTTGGCTGGGATTGGCTCCAGCAGCCCCCCATGACCCTGTGTTAGGATATAGCGGGTTAGATAATGGATGGATGGATGGAAAATATTTACTCTGATGTCTGTGGTGCTTACACCACACAGTTTAAATGTCGCCTGAGCCTTTACATATCTATTTGGCTGTTGTGTAAGGTATGCCTTTCACTGTAATGTACTAACGCAGGTAAAGTGCAAACACAGATCTCAGCCTGTTGTTTTCTGCAATTCAAATCAATTTCTGTTCTGCAGTTTACTACATTTTATAAGCAGATAAATATGTTGAGGCAGCACAGAAGTGCTTTATCTTTATATCCCTCCACGTTTTCTGTTGTGATTTCATCTGCCTCCATTCAAAGAAGAATATGGATACACAAAAGGAGCTGTATTGTTAACTGCTTTGATGAATACCAATGGCTAAAGAACTTTTGAATGAGATAAATACCATTTTAATATCTATCTAATTGTTTTTCCCTATATCTTGCACAAAATGTTTGTCATCAAGCCACATCCTTGAGAGAAAATCTGATCTCAGATTAAAGTAGATTGGATGTTGGAATTGAAATATAATTCAGTACACATAGCAGCCTGTATGCAATCTTAAGGTATCTGATTGGATGTCATGTGGGTTTGGGTGTTCACACAAAATCTGATCTACATCATATACTTGAATACATCGGAATAGTAGTGTATGCTGACTGCACGAGACAACTTCAGAATTTATTTAGAAAAGAATCGAGAGATAAAACATTACCAAAGCAACAAGCGATAAGTTAAAACCAAAAAGTCAAAAAAACAAATAACCAAGGCTCAATACGTGTTTCAAAAAATAGACAAAACAACGTCAAAGGGATGGGGCACCACCATGGTGACCCTGTATAATTGAAAGGAAATTATATTGAAGAACAAGCAACAAGTTGTGGATAATATCTTTTCAGACAAGAGCCCAGAACTGAACTGCTTCAAGATGGATGAACTTCTGGTCATATGGGTTCCAGACAGGAAGGGGCGGGTCCAAGACTGCAGATAATGTCAGTGGCAGAATGGCCATAAATTTTTCATTCTGCAAAAGGAGAAAGAGAGAAGGAGAGAAGGTATTAGAACACAGAGCCAACCCCTGGTTTGGAAGGTAATTGCTATCATCAGAGCCCTTAAGCTATTTCCCATGTGCACATACATGAGTGTGATAAAAACCACAGTCAAATAAAGAGGGCAATAATTCAAAAACCAATAGACACACACCTAACCAGAGCCAAAATGTAAATCTTAAATTATGGTTAAAAATAAGAGCTGTAATTTGTTGACTAGAAATATTTTAAAACTAGCCAACGCCCACTGTAGCATACGGCGGTGTAAGAATAGGAACGGAAAGCGGTGAGAAAGGAATTCAGAAATCAAGAAGAAAGAAATACTTCTTGAAAGATGTAGTTGTGAATAGGTGTTTGGTAGTCCGAAGGAGGAATTGGAATCGAGAAAAGCAACATGGGGGGTGTATGGGAGGCTGCAGGCAGTGTGGGGAAGGGTTTGGAAGAGGACGATTAGGAATCAAGAAATGCCGTGTCGGCTGCGTGTGGGCAGGACTGGTTTTGAAGAGGAAGAGGAAGCAGGACGAACCGTGGAGTGGGGAATGCGATAGTCCGAAGGAGGAAAAGGAATCAAGAAAAGTGGCGTGGGCATAGACGTATATAGATAGACACTGCTTTCACTGTGTTGCCCAGTCAACACGATATGTCAGCGTGTCCGCCCTATTGCAAGTGGCAAAAGTGCCATTTAAACTAATACAATTAGACATGGAAACTGGGTTTTCTGATGAAAAAACAATAAGGGTTTAAAACAGTATCGTTTACATACAACAGATTTTGGCGAATTGTTTACATGCAATTATTTATATCCATTTATACACTAATAATGGCAATTATTAAATAATAATAATTATTATTAAATAATTCCTCCCATAGAAGTAAGTTTTCTCGGACTGCCTTCTTCCATCTCTGAAACATTTCTAGACTTCGTCCTATTCTTATGCAACACAGTACTGAAGTATTGATTAATGCCCGAGTCACCTCACATATAGATTACTCTAATGCTATTCTATCTGGCATCCCACAAAAATGTATCCATCACTTACAACATATTCAAAATTCTGCTGCCAGGATAATAACATGCTGTTCTAAATCCACTGAACATATTACACCTACTCTCTCTCAACTTCTCTGGCTCCCTGTTAACTACAGAATACAATACTAAATACCGCTCTTCACAACCTCACTGATCTCCTACAGACTTGCACTTCTCTCGCTCACTCAGATCCTCATCTGCAGCTCTACTTTCTGTACCACACATCAGACTCAGTGCTATGGGAGCTGGAGTGTCTCTCATAGTACTCCTCTACTCTGGAATTCTCTTCTCTCTCATATACATCAGCTCGATTCAATAACACATTTTAAACACCACCCTCAAGACTTATCTTTTCAAACTGGCATACTAATTGTGAATGTTGCAGTTACTGCCAGTTATCTTTGTTTGTTTGCTAAGTATTGCTTTTTGATTTATCATTCTCTTGTTTAAATTTTACTGATGTTGTTTAATTTTATTGTAAGGTGACCCTGAGTGCTAAGATTATAAAACGGGATTTTCTAATGGCCAAATATAACCAAAACAATTATTCAGCCTTACCTATGAAATGTAATCCCCCAGGATCTGGTTTAGGGTGTACAGCGATTTGTTTGTACAATCCCAAGCAGCACATGCGTGAGGCATCTTTTTCCATTACTTCACTTCACAGCAGTGCCACTCGTAATATGGCGACGGCGTTGACGTACGATGCTGCTGGTCATGTGGCATCTAGCAATTCTGTGTCTATGGGCATGGGGGTATATGGGAGGCCGCAGGCAGCGTGGGAAAGGTTTTGGAGAAGACGAATAGGAATCGAGAAATGCCGTGTCGGCTGCGTGTGGGCGGGACTGGTTTTGGAGAGGAAGCAGGACAAACCAGAAGAGAAATATATATAAGAAATAACAATGGAATTAAAGTTTAAATGTATGGGTTAAATTCAGTCAAGGACAACCAGAAAGTGCAAGCCATGATCTTTGTATTTATTTTACCCTCAATAGAATATTTTTAAAAGTAATTGGGAATCAAGTAATAGTCTGAAATGAAGAAAGAGTGAAAAACCAGGAGATCTATGCACTGCTTCCAAGGGCAAGTCAAAAGTCAAGAACTAGTCAAAACCAGAAAAAAGCTTTTTGAAAATAGGTTTTAGAAGCACAAAAGTGATTAATAAAAGTCTGTTCTGAAATCATGAACTGAGGTCTGGAGGCAGCCTTATAACTTGTTGCATTTTTAGTAGTGGATCAAAAGCACGGAGGACAAGACTCTGATGGCATGGAACTGTCCTAATGATGGAATAGCAAAACTTGTTGTGACAAAAACAGCTGAGATAAATTAAGAACACCAAAAATAACACTCTGATCACAAAACTGATATCAGATTCAGAGTTAGGAGCTCAGACTTTGCAAAAGACAAACAGAAACACATAATAATGCTCTTGACCCAGATATGTTATGAAACACACTTCCAGATGACCCTGCCGAGCAATGGCATAGCAAACGTGGCAAATACTCCTCAAAATGGCAGTAACCATAACCACAACGACAATTTATTTCGTTTACAGCCCAAAATCACACAAGGAATGCCTCAATGGGCATTACCAAGTCCTGTTTTTTGTCAAAAGCCTTGACTCTATAAGAAAACAAGAAAAAACTCCCCAAAAAACTTGTAGGGAAAACAAAAATGGAAGAAAGTTTGGGAAACACAATTCAAATAAATATCCCCTTTCAGGTAGGTTGGGTGTGCATGCAATGGATGTCAAAAAATGGGGTAAATACAACACGTGAAACAGAATACAAGAAATCAAAATGACAAATGGAGGGCACTACTTATTTTCAACATTGTTAAAAACATATCAAATACCCAAACTGATGTGATGACAAGATTCTTTAACCTAACACCCCTAAAACAATGACTAAATCAGTTTTAAAGATTAAGGATAATTTTAAAAAAATAGTTTGATCACAATATACTCCACGATGTTAATGCAGCTTTTATTTCAAGTCCATTACTTACCATTTTTACTTGTGTACCATGTGTAAGACACGCACCCTAATTTTTACAAAGAAAATGGTGAAAATCGTTTTGCCCCATGTATAACACGCATTGTGATTGTATAGGAAGCGTTTAGAGAGAGAGAGAGAGAGAGCAAGCAAACGAGCGAGAGAGAGAGAGAGCGCGTGTGTGTGAGCAAGCGAGCGAGAGAGAGAGAGAGTGCAAGAGCGTGAGCAAGCGAGCGACAGAAAGAGCGAGCAAGAGAGACAGTGCGAGCAAGTGAGCGAGAGAGAGAGCAAGCGAGCCCAAGCAGTAGAAGTAAACATTAGAGAATTACATTTCCTCGTGTATGACACACACCTGATTTTCTAATGCTAATTTTCGGGAAAAAATGTGCCCGTAATACACACGGAAATACGGTATTTGGCTAACGTTGATTCAAAGCACCTTACCAAATTTATGATTGAATTGGTTATATTTCTTTTGTTTTTCTCCAATTGGGGCACAGGTAGGTCAAGTGACTTGCTCAGGGTCACACAGCAGGATTTGAACCCACAACCTCTGGCTTTGAGGTCCAACGCCTTAACCACTACACCTCACTGTGCAGTCATGAATGTCTCGGTAATTATTTTAATTGACTCTTTTATAGTGAACTGTCAAAGCAGTTCAGTGGTCAAAGTTCTGGGTTCAAATTTCAGCAAGTCATTGACTTAATGGTTTTGCATGCCCTCCCTGTGTTTGTTCAGGTATTTTACTGGGTACTCCAGTGTTGTTTCATATCCCAAACATGCTCATGTAAGGTTCATTCAAGACATTACAAAGGCACCATATAAATGTAATGTAACCTGTAATGGACTGCTAGCCCAAGGTTGATTCCCAACATGCACCCAGTGCTGCAAGAATTGACACCTGCTTTCCACAACCCCAAACTAGATAAACAGGTTAGAAAATGGATGGGAGGCTATTTCTCAGTGTCGGCACCTACACTGCAACAAAGAATCTTGTGATCTCCTCCCACTATTCATTTTGTCCTATAGATGCCAGAACTGGGTGCGATTCCTCAAAGTAAAATTTTCTCCAAGGACCACATGACACTAGCAAGCAGCAGGTCCCCAGTTTATGGGTGTACAGTAAAGTGTAATTTTAATTGTGTTAGCACTGATCAATGCTAATATTGTCACTTAAAGCTGCCAAGCAGTCAGGCCACTCGGAGAGACTAAAGCCTGTTTAGCAAACCTTGCAGTATTTGTATTTTCTTAATTGCAGGCTTCTCTGCAGTTTATCTCAGACATCAAGGTGTTGACAATAAGACTAAGCATTGTTCTGATCATTGCTTCAGTCACTGTACAAATGAGCTCAGATGTATATTTCTCTTTAGTTGCTACACACCTTCAGTGTACTTAAGGTAAAATATAATTATGCTTTGCATCTTTTCTATGTTATTGTAATCTCTTACATATGCACATATAGCTTTTTTTTTACTTGAGTAATTTAAATGTAAAAATCAAAGACCATCTTGGTCAGGACTTTTCAGAATAAAATTAAAAATTGTTTTTAATTTAGTATCATAAACTGTCTTTGTTTTAGAAACAATTTCGACTAATAAATTTCAGTTTGCTTTCCACATTGGCAGATATTTCTTGGCCACTCAATAGAAGGTAAATGTTGTTTTACAATTATTTTAACTCATCTAAAGCAAATTTATAGAGAGTGCAAGCAGCACCCTAACGTCTATTGGCACTCTTGACTCATCTGCCTTAAAACAATTTGCCGCAGTTGCTTGTCAGACACAAATGAAATAAATATTTTTCACCTACACACTCCAGATAAGCTATTCTTTATATATTTACATCAAAAATTGCTAGCCTAAAGATTTTCTCATGGTAATAACATATAAAAAATATCGCCAGACAATTCTAATGGTTCTTCTTCACAGCTCCAGAAAAACTGTCTGGTGGGAGCTTGTAGATTCTCCCTGTGTCTCTGTAGGCTTTGTCTGGATACTTTGGATTTCATCCAACATTCCAAAGATATTTCAGTTAATTTAAATGGGAATCCTAAAATGGCCCTATGTAAGTTTGAGGATGTGTGTGAGTGGGTCTTCAGATGGACTTGCATCCTGTCAACAGTGGGTTTCTGCCTGACACCTGTGCTACCCCTTTGCAAACTTAACTTGGACTTAAGTGCGTTTGAGAATGCAATGTTAATTCATATATGACTTTTCTTACTTGAAACATTTTACAAATTATTATTTATAGAAACGTTCACTCAGTTTGCTTTTTTTACCACCACTTGTATGAGATTGGGTCACAGGGGTAGCACTCTTTGCAATAAGGCATATAAGTTCCTTTCCTCAAAATCCAACTTAATATAATTTCATATTAGTAATATATACATATTTTTAATATATGCATATTTGTTAAATGTTTTACTGGGCAAGTGTTGAACTTCACTTTCGTGATTAGTGGTTTTTAATTGCTGAAAACTTAAAATAGCTAAGTGAACATTAATTTTGAAGAGAACATGGTGGAGAAATGGCTAAAAACTTGATGTTGGTAGTGTCTGTGGATCTCACCATTGGGCTTTGTTTGTTGCTACCTTTGTATTGTCACAAACTTGACTCAGAGACATAAAAAGTTTAGGGGCAGCCACTCATGTAATTTGTATCCTGGCTGCAAAGTCATAAAAATATATACAGCACTGCTGTGCACAAAACCGAGTCCAAAACAGATCTGAGGGAATAGGGAAAAGGTGGAGGCTTTTAAAGGGGAAGACAGGAATTGAGATCAAAGTGGCCGGGCTCATGAAGGTCTTCAGCCATAGGTTCGAGCATGGACGTGACATCACAGGGGCCGGAGCTGGAGCCGGCAAGGACTCCTTCCATAGGCTCAATCCCGGAAGTGACATCAAGAGGACCAGGTGGAATCTCCCGTGAATGGTCTACAGGAAAGGGAGAAAAAGAGTCAGTGCACTCTGCCACATCTCGGTATGACTTGGAACTGCCCTTACTCAAGCCCTTTGGCTGCCTCCCATGCACACGTGTATGACAAGGCCCCCCCTCAGCCCAGACCCGTCAGGTCGGGCGACCCTGACCGAGAGGTCGTGAATCCGAGAAAAAGCATCAGCGTTGGCGTGAAGAGTGCCCTGACGATGAACGAGCTAACACTTATACGGCTGGAGGTCAAGAAACCACCTGGTGACCCACGGATTTGACTCCTTGTGCAGGGCCATCCACTGTAAAGGGGCATGGTCTGTTACAAGGGTTATTTCCCGGCCCAACAGGTAGTACCTCAGCTGAGTAATCGCTCATTTAATGGCCAAAGCCTCTCTCTCCACCACTGCATACCTAGTCTTCCGGTCCTACAGTTTCCGGCTCAGGAACATGATGGGTTGTTCCACACCACTGACGCTTTGGGTCAGCACGGCCCCCAGGCCTGTGTCCAAAGCGACCGTCTCGAGGATGAAAGGTAAACAAAAGTTAGGTGCTTTCAAAATAGGTGCGGACGTAAGGGCCTTCTTCAAGTCACTAAATGCAGCACCTGTCTTTTCAGTCCATACCACAATGTTTGGGGCCCTCTTCTTTGTCAAATCAGTCAAGGGCGCCGCTCTCTCTGGGAACCAGGGCACAAACCGGCAGTAGTATCCCACTAACCCGAGAAAGGCTTGGACCTGCCGCTTGGTTCGCAGACGGGGCCATTTCAAAATGGCATCTACTTTGGAGCACTGTGGCTTCACGGTACCCCAACCCAATAGGTTGCCTAAATACTTGGCATCATTTCTTGGGGTTAATATGAAGCCCGGCCTCACCAAGTGTCCGCAATACTGCTTTTACCTGCTGTAGGCGTTCCATCCTTGTGTTGAAATAGATGTCTAGTTAAGCATGCTGGGAGCGGAGCCTGCACCGGGTCTTTCTGAATCGCGGGACACCCTCTCCGCCTGAAAACACAGCACCAGTATGCTTTCACCTGGGTATGATGCAAGTCCTGTCCCCTTCTCTTCTGGGACCATTCCATCCTGCCGACTATGCCAATGTCACAAACTTGACTTAGAGACATAGAAAGTTTTGGGGCAACCACCCATGTAATTGGTATCCTGGCTGCAAAATTGTAAAAATGTACACAGCACTGATGTGCACAAAACCAAGTCCAAAACAGAACTGAGGGAATAGGGAAACGGTGGAGGCTTTTAAAAGGGAAGACAGGATGTGAGATCAAAAGGGCCGGGCTCATGAAGGCCTTCAGCAATAGGTTTGAGCCTGGACGTGACATCTCAGGGGCCACAGCCGGCAAGGACTCCTTCCATAGGCTCAGTCCCGGAAGTGACATCTAGAGAGCCAAGTGGAATCTCCTGTGAATGGTCTGCAGGAAAGGGAGAAAAAGAATCAGTGCACTCTGCCACATCCTGGTATGACTCAGAACTGCCCTTACTCAAGCCCTTTAGCTGCCTCCCATGCGCACGTGTGTGACAGTATATTGATTGTGTTTTTTCTCTTTTTCTCAAGATGTTCTGTTTTAGTTTCATTTCCATTAATGTTTAATTATTGCTAACCATGTTCTCATGGTTTCTAATGTTAATTTAATTATATCAACCTGTCTTTTTAAATTATATGTTTGTTTGTGTTTGTTGAAAGTGGGGCAACAAACAAGGCAAAAAGTTGGAAAATCTCCAAAAACACCCATAAATTAGGCCTGGACATTCACTGTTCTTTCTAGAGATAGGCCTCACCCTAGGCAGCTTGACTTCAAACTCAGCAGAGAGGCTTTGAGTCTGCACAGACTGAAAAATAGGCACTGGCATTAAGCAGTTAATTTTTCTTTAAATGTCCAGATATACAAAATTTACTAAATGCCACTTAAGGGAGAGAGAGGAAAATCAACAAACCCTTGTCTTGGGACACAAGACCAACATGCAAAGCTTTATAAATTAACAATTTATTTATATAAGCAGAAAAGAAGCATGAAAATTAGGCAAACAGGTAAAAAGGCAGAAAGGGTTTGCCTAAAAAGGCAACCCAAAGCTAACAAATATTGAATACTTAGATGTAAATCCAAAGAAAAAGCAAAAGTAATGAAAACCCTAGAAAACCCCAAAGAACAATACTTACAAGAAACACACTCCATGACAATCAATGAACTCCTGAAGGACCTACTCCCCACTGTGAAATGTGTACGCTGTGGCACCTGGGGACCAATACAATTCTGACAGTCACTGCCTCAGTGCAGTGGCATTAATTTTATATGATGTTCTTTTTCTCCCTTTTGTTTTTTATTTTTCATTTAGTTTTGTGATGTGAGACTATTTTGGTTTAATGTTTCAGGTAATTAAAAATGTTGGCTTTGTTTCATTGATTAGTATTACTAGTCTTATCTTTCTTTTTGGTATTTTGAAATTTTGTATTTCTTAAGAATTTTTTTGTCTGTTTTGGATTTTGATCTTTTTGTCTTTTACCTCTAGATTGTATTTCTGCTTTGTGCTTTTCTATTGTCCTTTGTTTTCTTTACTTTTTTTAAATTTCGGATTTGTTTTTAAGTTTTATTATTGCATTGGAATATGCATCACTGGTCAGCTCAAACTTTATTTTCCCTTTCTACTGAATCAATTATACACTCCTGAGCATATAACTGATCTAGTTGATCTCATTATTAGACAATATATTACAGACAAATGCAGATACAACTTAATAAATTAGAAGCCTTCAAAAGAAAGTATGAGGGTAAATAAAAGAGTAAAGGCAATTTGAAAATTACACAGTAAAAGCAAAGGATAGAAGTTGACACCATAGAACACGTTTGTGACATTTTAGGGGTAGTTTGAACACACACAGCGCAGCACTCTGCTGTTAATCTAAGTGAAACCAGAGTCAAAAGAACATGGACTTTCTGCTGCAGGACTGCACCGTTGTTGAACAATCTGTGGTAGTGAGATTTCTTTCAGCAGAGGGTGTTGAACCTGTTGAAATTATGCAGGAGATATAGCTAAGGAGTGAAGCAAGAGAACAGTTAGAGGAATGAGAAGTTCAAAATCAAGAAGATCAATATCACTGAAACATCTAAGATTATGATGGCAAAAGAAAAGGCGGAAAGTCTTGAATGTAAGTAAGGTCAAATCCAAATTTCAGCAATGCTGACTACTGCTAAGTATTCCTTATCACAGAGTTTCATCCACTGATGATAACTAATGTGCCAATCACCATCGTATTTACACAGAAATGTTATGTGTTGGTACTTTCTGGCTCTTGCAATAATTCTTGCAGCAGCATTTTGAATTAACTGAAAGCTGTATAAAGAACAATTTCAAGAACTGCATTGTATCAGTCAATCCTACTAAAAATAGAATGAATTAATTGTGCACTATCCAACATATTGGAAAAAAACTGAATTTTTCCAACATTTTTATGATGGAAAAAACATGCCTTGTATAGTTTTGTAACATGTGCTTTAAATAACATGCTAATTTCAAAGATAACTCCTAGATAGTGTGCTGATTCTATAAAAACAGCACTGGAAAATAGCTACACTTGCAGGTACCTACAAAAACTTCCCCAGTGATTCTGAAAGGTCTTTGCAGATACGTATTATAAACTGTTCACAGAGGTCCTTCTCACTAATTTAACAAGCTGCAGTAAAAACAAAGGTAAGAGCAGCCGCTAACTACAGTATATATGTAAGAAATTATATGAGTGGTACAAGTAGAAGATCCTTAGTGTTTAGGTTGCTCACAGTTCTCATAGAATGTCAGTCATAATTATTTATGTGAAAAAGATTATGTGGAGCTATCTTGGGAACATTGACATTGTACCCAACAACCTATGTGTAGTTTTTCTCTCCTCCATCATCCTGTATTGAAACTCAACAGTTGTGTTGCCAAATTTGAAAAACTGAGTGGCATTAAAACAAAATCACACCAGAGAAGTCACAATATGCTACTCTGAGTATCTCCCAGCTCAATATTCTATAAAATAACCAGAACTGCAGATCAACAGCTACAACAACAACAACAACCTTTATTTATATAGCACAATTTCATACAAATAATGTAGCTCAAAGTGCTTTACATGATGAAGAAAGAGAAAAAAGACAATGTAAAAATTAAAATAAGAGACCACTAATTAACATAGAATACATGTATAAGTAAGGTCCGATGGCCAAGGAGGGCAGAAAAAACAAACAAAAAAACTCCAGACAGCTGGAGAAAAAATAAAATCTGCAGGGGTTCCAGGCCACGAGACCGCCCAGCCCCCTCTAGGCATTCTACCTAACATAAATGATCTGTCCTCCTTGTATTCAGGGTTCTCATGGAAGGACTTGATGATGACGGTGACGTGGACTTCTGGCCTTTAATCCATCAATGTAGGGACATCACGGTGCTTTGATTAGGTGATGGTGGCGCAGATCGCCACCACAGAAAACCAGAAAAAGAACAGAAGAGAAAGTAGGGGTTAGTAAGGATTTTGGAGCCACCATGAATAATAATGATAATTAACTGAATATACAGAACATCAGGATTTAACTAAGATGAAGCAATGAGAAAGCCATGTTAAAGTAATGTGTTTTCAGCAGTGTTTTAAACTGCTCTACTGTATTAGCCTGGCGAATTCCTATCGGCAAGCTATTCCAGATTTTAGGTCCATACCAGCAGAAGGCCGCCTCACCACTTCTTTTAAGTTTAGCTCTTGGAATTCTAAGCAGACACTCATTTGAAGATCCAAGGTTACGATTTGGAATATAAGATGTCAGACACTCCGATATATAAGATGGAGTGAGATTATTTAAGGCTTTGTAACCCATAAGCAGTATTTTAAAGTCAATTCTAAATGACATCTTCAAGGTACGCATTGACAATGTATGCATGTTCAATGTCCAAGCTTTAAATTTAAAGAAACAAAAGTCTTGCTTTAGTAGGATTTTAGGTAGGGAAAGGATAATAGAAAGGTGCATATTTTTGTTTTCTTTTTCATGACTATGAATTTCAGCAAACATTCTGAATTTTTGAAAATCTTTTTTCTCATGTTGTTTTGCTGGCCTTTGATCCCTGTCTTCAACTGATTATTTTGTTTGGGTGTTCTCCATAGTAATCATTTCCTGGTCACAACCCAAGTTTCTACACATATTTAAACATCTTCACTACAAAAATCAGCAAAATTTTAGTTGCATCTGTTTAATATTTGGTGACTTTACAGACTTATTAGACCTCCTCCAAAGAGCACATGCACGTGTATCTCCAACATAGTATTAAAGTAGAAAGTTGACTTTTAGGCAGCATTGTTGTAAAACACAGACCTAATTTCTCTCAAGTGAATTAAGCCATCTTGTTGTGTTCTCTTTAGATGCAAGTGTGGGATACAGCGGGTCAAGAGCGCTTTCGTACCATTACCCAAAGCTATTATCGAAGTGCCCATGGAGCCATCATTGCCTATGACATCACTCGGCGTGCCACATTTGACTCGGTGCCTCATTGGATCCATGAAGTTGAGAAGTATGGAGCTGCCAACGTGGTCCTCATTCTTATTGGTAAGAGAGGGAGGTCAAGACAAAGGTCAGACTTAAGATGGAGTCTCAAATACAGTCTCTCTAGAATCACAGTGCCTTCTGGGTTTTTAATTAATATGATGTTAATAAATGCAGTTATTATGAAAATAAAAATGGTTTAACCTCTTCAGTGTTAGACCTGATCATCACTCGGGTTGTATAAAAAGTGCTAAAAACGTTAGTCCTGAGTGTTACTTGGGGAACAGTATAGACGTGTCTTCTCCTAGCCTCATAATAGCGTTTCGTAAGACATGGCTCTTATCACCTGTTCACTTCTGGCAGTAAAATCGAAGCTGACAGCGAAACTGAAAATAACAATTGGCGTGACTTGCACATGTGCAGTGTGCTGTTCATATTAATATTATACACTATTATTATTATTTGTATCATCATTATAATGTCTACACTTCTGACTTTTAGCATTTTGCACATTTCACACTAGAAAGATGAGATTTAATAAAAATGTAATTGGCTCCAGCAGACCCCCGTGACCCTGTAGTTAGGATATAGCGGGTTGGATAATGGATGGATTTTTCTACTAAAAAAATGCAAAGCTTTTTACATGTTTTTTTGAGAACAAAATGTAACGCTAAGGAGGTTAATTGTTTGTCTTTATAAATTGTGGTCTGCCAGCTAGGAAATATACAGTAGCATCTATTTGCAGCTGAAATTACACTGGCTTCAGACCAAATGTCACACAAAAATCATGATAGATGTTGAGTTCTAATAAATAAACAGTATTGTCACAGAGGTGTAGAACTAAAGAGATAGCATTATTCACTAACACTAGCGCAGGTCTTGAAGCTTTACTATGCTTTCTCAGCAAATGATAGTTGTGGAAGTACTGTATGTGTTACTAGGCAGCAGTCAGTTACTCACATTTCTTTGGCCTTTTGGAACAATGACACTATTGTGCTTTTTTAAAGTGACCAGATATTAAAGAAAAGTACCGTGTGAATGTAGCAATGGCTGTGATCTGCATACACTTTGAGAATACTGAATGAAACGCCATGTGTGCTAGGTGATTTTCAGGTTTATGTCTACGCGTATGCACTCCAACAATGATGGACTGAAAGCCAGAAGTCTACGTGACCATCATCATCAGGTCCTTCCATGAAAATATGATGATTTATGTTAGGTAGAATGCCCAGAGGGGACTGGGCGGTCTCTTGGTCTGGAACCCCTACAGATTTTATTTTTTTCTCCAGCTTTTGGAGTTTTTTTTTTTTTCTGTCCACCCTGGCCATCGGACCTTACTCTTATTCTATGTTAATTAATGTTGACTTATGTTTATTTTTTATTGTGTCTTCTATTTTTCTATTCATTTTGTAAAGCACTTTGAGCTACATTTTTTTGTATGAATATGTGCTATATAAATAAATGTTGATTGATTGATTGATCATATTCATGGGGTTGTAACATTAACAGTTCTAGTTTACTGGGAATTTTTATGGAACACTGTTATTTTGGCTTTCAAACTATACATACATTTCAGAGCTGTCTAAGGTGGTGATTTCAAAGTGACCCCTTTAACACTGCACATTGTCAATTAATACCAATTTCCTTTTAGATTCCCCAATTTTGTATATCTGATAGTTATCCTAAGGTCATTCCTAAATGTTCTTTATAATTCATTATCAGTAGAGTGAAACATGACAGTCCAGTTCTTAAGTTTAACGTGAACATTATTATTACTCAAAGGTTTTTCGATAGAACCAGGTATTTGCAGTTACAAAATATGGGTGGGACTTGGGTTATATCATTCTTGACTTATGGTAATTCTACAGATATAAACAAGCACATAAAAACATTTTTTTACTTTTCAGATGAATCTCAGTTCGTTTCCATTCAGCAATTTCTATTTTTAACTTCAATACATAGCAAACTAGTTTTGGTGCAGATGAATACATAACAGCCGTTACTAACACAGAAATATAGTAAAGTACTGTATGTAAGTTAGCAAACCAAATCAACAAGCTAACTAAAAGGGTAGACTCATTTATAGGATGCAATCTGGACCCCCTGGAGGTCGTAGTAAACGAGGGAATTAAAACAAAACTGAGTACCATTATGAACAATGCTACACATCCTCTCTCTGACACACTAAAACTGAGGACTTTGAGCCAACAAATTATTCAGCAGAAGTGTGTCAAGAAACTCTACTAATAGGGCTCCTTTATACCAACAGCAATATGTCTGCCTAATGCTTCACTGTCACTTCAATTTGCCCCATCACACGTAACCTGCCACACTGGCAGCTGGTCATTTAGCCGAGCAGTATCCCCACAATTTGTCAAATTTCATGACTGATGTGAGTCAGAAATCCCAATCATGGGTTGCATTGTGTGTGTCATGGTGCAAGATCTCAAATGAGAGCAAGCTTGAAAGGCCAGGAATGTGTAAGTTTCACATATCATTTGTGTTATTAATTCACTTTTGTATTATTCACTCACTGCAAGGGTTGAAGTGGTTGGACAAACATCACTGCCATGGCAGTTGCTGGTACCTTTCCTGATTGTGAGGCTATAAAGGAAGGACAGAGGGAGGCTGCTCCCCGGGGCAGCAATCCTCTTGTGGAACTCCAATTTGTAACCCTGCATGGTATATTTGCAGCTGTATTCCTGAGAGGCAGCCCTATTGGGATACTTGGGTACCACCTGGGGGCTGCAGGGGAATGCTTTCCCTACTTTGTGGGACTTCCACCTGGCCCAGATGTGCTTCCAATGTGCAATGCTTTGAACCTGGAAGTATTCCCAGGTCCAGAATAAAAAACAGCACCTGGCAGTTGGAAGGCAGCGGATGACACTCATGGAGGAGTGGTGGAAGGAGACAGATTTATTATGTTGGACTGGTTGAATCTTTATAAGAAATTATGTATAATAAGCTACCTCTTATTTTACCTGAAATTGTATTAGGTTGAGTTGTGTCTGGTGTTTAGGGCTCTGGAGTGATCACATCACATGTCAATTTGCTGATATTTTGTAAGCTTCGTTTAACATTCACACAGATATTTTGCGGGTTTTCCAGATGCTTGTGGACCTTTTGTTTGCCAGTTGTTATGCCAATTTCCTCTATGTGATAGATGTCAATGTGTGATGTTATTGCCTGGCTACCATTTAAGTCTGTCATACGGCTTTCAAACTACTCCAGCTATGGGATTCATTTCACAAACCTTTCTTTGTGTGTGCTCAACTTTATTTTGGTTAGGAAGCTTTTCTTGCTTAGTCTTGCTTCCAAAATGTTCCCTCACTCCATAAGACTGCAATTCATTATTACCCTTTAACATTTTGTTTGCTTGCTGAGATCATCTGTCCTGGTTCTAATCCTTGCCTGTTCCTGGAATTGAGTTTTCATAACCCTTTTTATTCCATAATACTGTGGCAATGCTGACTTTTTTTTTATCATGTTCCTCATAACCTGAAGGCTAATGGGAAGAGCGACCAAGGACAAATTACCTACATTATAATTAACGTAGACAGAAAACCAACAATTTCAAACTTTACAAAAAAGTATTACAAATATAGAATTCGAACAACTATAGTGAAGTGGATGTTTCAGGGATAACAAATGATGCTGTAAGGATCATTCCAACTTGTCTGGTGCTATCTTATTGATGATTGTTCACAGAAGTGTTGTCAGATGTACCCAACAGCCATATTTGAGTAAAAGTAAAGCTACTGGATCACAGTCATCATAATATGGTACAATAGGTAGAGGTTTTGATATTTATTCATGAGATGTTCTACATTAGGTAGTTACAAGTTGAAAATCTGCACACCAGAGGTTAGTAATCGTAAAACACACACTTCCAAATTCTCTTTGACATATGAATCAGCTGGCAGTCTAACATTCTCTGTAGTAAAAAAAGGAGGAACAAACGTCTTAGCAAGGAGATGAGAATTTTGACAGCTTTTCTTTTTGGAGACATCAAGAGCATAGGTGGGGACTCTGTACACAGTATTTATTATTATTTTTTTCATCATGTAACGAGCACTAAAACTAAATTAAATCCAGAAAAGGAAACACAAGGCAAGCCAATAATTCTTTTGCCTTACTGATTTTGCTATTATATGTTGTTACAGTGCCAAGTCCATCAGTAAGGTGTTTCCTTTGATTTAGTCAAAGTTTGCATGATTTGCTGTGCACTCCTCCTTCTTTTTAAAGTGCACTTTTGCGGATATCACAAGCTACATGTCACCTACCTGACAAACTGCTACATCCTGTGGGTACCAAATGTAGTCCCTATAGAAAAATACAGAGGACAATTAAAATCAAACCAGTAAAAAATAAAAGTGAACAATGTAGTAAAACAAAGTCATGCATTAATAAAATACAGTACTGACCTTATTGAAACAGCGGGCTGCAAACTATAATGAATGGAATTATAGTATCTGGACAGTTTGGTTTCAAGTTCCCTTCCATAGAGCAGAGCACACCATGCATATTTTACTGTGAGCAATGGAAGCTTCTCTGTGATGGGCTGGTGCCCTGTCCAGGGTTTGTTAGGTAGGATATGCTCCAAAAGATCCCCATGACACTATTCTGGACTAAGTGGGTTAGAAAATGACTGACTGACAATGGAAGTTAGAGTTGTGGTTAGGAACTGGTGGTGACAAAGGCAAAATCATAGTGAAGATCTAGGTTGGGAGTAAAACACAAGACACTCCTTCCTTTGTAATTAAAGTGCTTGGGAAACACAAGAGTATATGAAAGAGCATCATGACTGAATAAACATCCCAAAGTATTCTGCTTTCTTAACAGTGCATCAACAAGGAATACAATGATCAACAAAGGTAAGAAAAGGAAAGAAGAATGGTGTCTATATAAAAAATATAGCTTAAGACATCACTCATGTAAAGGTCACCTTAAATTGCAGGTGTCAGTAATTGACTGTTCAGATTTTCTTCATCTTAAATCAAACTGCTGTCTAAATACATTCCACCTTTTTTGAAAATGTTACTTATTTCCTCTTCCATGATGGAAATCACAAGCAATACTGAAGAAGCTTTACTAAACTGTCATCTGCTTTTTGTGCAGGGAACAAGTCAGACCTGGCAGCACAGAGAGCTGTATTGTTTGAGGATGCCTGCACATTGGCTGAGCAGAAGGGACTTCTCGCTACTATGGAGACGTCTGCCAAAGAAGCACAAAACATAGAAGATGCCTTCCTGCTCATGGCACGGGAGCTGATGGTTAGAAATGGATTACACTTCCAGGATGAGGATCCAAATGTCGGCTTGCGCTTGGACTCCAGACCCATCAATGCTCCTACTAATGAGAAAAGAAGTTGTGATTGCTGACTGGCACCTTTCCCTCTTCCAAATAATAAAAGGGATGGGGGGTAAAATGCAAGAAGATTGTTTCACAACTAATGGAGAATAAAGAGTTATTACTTGGTCTGCTGGTTTGATTTGAAACTTGTAAAGAGCACCAAGGAGTGTGTTTGTCATTAGAACAGCTGGTTGTGGAAACATTCCCATGTTTGACCTAAGAACACAGAGTTTATTCAGCGCCGTAAAGAACTGACTAAAAAGACAGACTGGGTGTCTATTTTGATACAAAGCATGGAACGGTAGACAAATGCATAGAATCTGAACAAATGGTTCACTGGCATTTTGTTTAACAAGACAGGTCAACAACATTTGCAAAGTACTGTGCCTCATCTTTGTTATACATACAGTAATTATCATTCTTGTTGTTCTGTGGAAACCTTTTGTTAACAACTGTTGCACTGTCCATAAGAAATGGGGTCATTACTGTACTGGTCAGGATAAGAAGAACATCATTTTCTAAAAGTATTGTTCAAGTGCATTTTTAGGTGGCAATTCATTGTCCTTTTGTTAATGTAGTAGTTTTCCTTTTTCTGATTTTATTTTTATTCTTTGACTGTCCCTAAACCATACCTACACAATGATAGAAAAACACCAAAATGTGGATTTTAGCAGAAAAATAAAACACATCAGGCTATCTATTGTGTCAGTTATTTTTTAAAATATATTTTACAGTGTTCACCTATAATTTACGTTTGGAGGTTTCATGTTATCTCACCATAGGCAGTTTCAGAGTCTAGATTGTCCGTCAATGGAAGCCATTGCATAAATTGCCATACAGATGAATTCAAGCAAAGTACTTATTCTGCAATGAAATTAATAAGCTATTGGTAAGCAATATTTAATGACAGATTCAAACATGCCTCAATTATTTAAAATTCACAAAACCAATTAAAAAAATTCTGTTTCTATACTAAAACGCATGAGAGAGAGTGAGTAGCATTTTCATCTGAGGTTAAGTTGAGTAATGGGAAGGACATTATTTATAGGCTACCATAATGTCTTGCTGCACCAAGTTACAAATTGACAATTAAACGTACTTTCAAATTTCCCAATCCTACTGCATTTGTGTCACTTTGTGAATCAACATATTGCAATCCAGAGTCAAAGACACAGAAGCTTATTTGGCAGCATTCGGTTTAAGACACAGACCAGGCCTTCACGAGATTGTATTTAATTCCTTCAATTTTCAGTTTACATTTGTATAGTGCTCTTCAATGAGTACAGGCTCAGAGTTCACACACAAATTCACAATTACAATATTTTAACAGCAAATTGCTTAACCATAAAATACTTTACTTTTATAAACACATCAATTATGTAAAACACACCTTAAAACAGAGCAAGTTCAATTTTAAAACAGTTAAATTTACATTTGTGCTGTGCTTCCACAACTTTCCAGATAAACAACACAAACATGGAAATAATTAAACCATGCATCATTAACATACATAGTTAAGAACACTAAAAATGAAGCAATTTCAATTTGAGCAACACAAACACAACTGAATATACAAGTCCTTTAACATTATAATTAAGATATGTTCTGTTGACGATACACAAGGAGAAAACAAAAACTGCACTATACAGGATAACTTGATGTCACACGTGTGCGCATGGGGAACAGCTTAAGGGCTCTGGTGATGGGAACTATCCTCTAAGCCAGGGTTTGGCACTGCTGCTTAATATCCTCCTCCTTCTGCATAGCCTTACCACCCCTGACGTCAGTTTCGTCGCTAACCCTCTTCGACCAGCCCCTTCCCACCTGGGCCATATAAAACCGGATAAGCCGCCATCTTGAGCCAGTCCCTTTTTGACTCCCATTTGTGAAGACTCCCGTTTCCTTTGATTATTTTCATTTCAACCATTTACAGAAGGTTCAGCCTGGCTTTGCTTAGTGCCAGGAGAACCAAACGTTTATGCTGTACATGATCCTCCCATGAAGGAAAGAAAGGCAGTGGCTTAGCAATTTTTTTTTTGAGCAAAGTAAATTGTAAGGATGTCAGCTTGAGCAGTTTTGAATCTTTTGTGTATCTTACTGTTGGTGTTACAGTATTTCCACATTTCCTTTTTCTAACTATTTATTAACGACCAAAATATAATGCATCATTTATTAGTTAAAATTATGATTTATTAACCATCATAATAATTAGTTTTGACATTTTCCTGACTTCAGCTTTCATGTAGATAATCATTGTAATCCGAAACCTATGGAAGTTTAAGGATCTTTTAAAAGCATCTTACCTTGCTCATCATATCACCCAGTCAGCACATAAAGCGAATCACACATTAGTCTTGAATATCTCCCATGGGCTTAGAATTGATGTGACTCAGGTATACTGGCATATCCGGTCATTACTATATTTTCTTTAATGTAACAACGCCACTTACAAGGACTAAAGAAGAGTGCATTTTTTTGATGCCACAACTGCCTGTATCTTTCACCTTAATAAAAGGTTAAGTGGCTATGTGTCTTTGTATTCGTGTGTCTGTCTGGTTTCTACTGTCATTGCAAAAGATGGTGCATCACAAACATTTTTAGTAATAAAATGCATTGCATTTGTATTTCTAATAGATGGCGCATCACCAGCATTAACAGTGCTTTTAGAAATCCCATACCAAATGGCATATGTGTTGCATGGTGCAATACAAATGTTACTGCAGAGGTTACTTAGATTTCAACCTGTCTTAGATGGGTAGCACAGCTAGTTACTAAAATTATAAATAACCCGTCTTTCTCTTGTATCTACTCTAATACAATTAACAATGTAAATATCATGGTCAACAATATCAACATAAAACTGAAGGTTGTGGCAGATACTGAAGCTCCTGAAAAACTTAACAAAATATCAACCATATCTGTAATGCTGTAGAAGACATAGGCAGCTTGGCAACTTAACAAAGAATGCCACAAGGATGGGTGTAAATGGAGTAAAACTAAACTAACCATCCCTAATGAAATAATGAAGACTCGCTCACATTAACAAATACAATATTTTAGTTTGATCAGAGAGGATTCAGTTCCTCCAAAACTATAAATTATAGTGCAGGAAATCCAAGAAATTTATTTACAACCACTGACCATCTTTTGCACCCATCTCAGTCTGTTGAATGGACACTTAAAACATCACTAGCTAAATGTAAGCCTTTTGAAGCATTCTTTTCAGAGAATGCATCTAAGATATAGTATACCACAGACTTCAAGCATAAACCTAGCTGAACCTCAACTTAGTGAACACTGTCAGTTAAATTCCTTAACTAAAATGACCTTATTGATCTTGATAGAATACTCTGTTGTCACTATTGAGATGTGATCTTAATCCCGTCCCTACATGCTTTTTAAATAATGTGATTGCCAGTGTATGCGATATAAGTAACTGTTCATTGGACACATCAGTTTTCCAAACTTTTTAGAAACTCCTGTAGTTAAGTCACTACTTATAAAAATAATCTTAATGTTCTGCCTTGGCCAATTTTAGACCTTTTGACTTTCTGGCGGTGCCATGAGTTGGTTTTATTCTTATATCACAGGATAAAAATTCTTTGTCAATTGTAGTGATTATACATCATAGATCCATAAAACTATGTATAGCGTGTCTCAAAGATCTATTGTGGCCCTCTTATTATTCTCAATCCACATATTCCCCTGATCATTTCAAAACATCAAGTGAATTATCACACTTATGCAGATGATACTTTGACAACTTTGTGTAGACCTCTGTCACCTGTTTCCAAGGCTTCAAACAGTGCTGCTTCTGTGGAAAACATCCTGCATTGTTCCTATTCCAAAGAAGGCAGGCGCCTCTTCACCTAATGACTACAGACCAGTGGCATTTACATCTCATATTATGAAGTCCTTTGAGAGACTAGTCCTTAACTATATGAGTCCTCTTGTGTTTGACCATCTAGACCCACTGCAGTTTGCCTATCAGACAAAGATTGGAATGGAAGATGTATTTATCCAGGGCTGTCTTAACAACATTATGCAAAGCAGTGCACTGGGGCCCCTCCCTACACCAGTCGGCAAGTCACAACATATATAGATTAGCATGAGGTCCCTATGCTCGTGGGGCCCCCCGGGAAACTGCCCAGCATGCCCATGCATTAAAACATCCCTGCATTTATCTTCACAAGAATTATTCTCATCTAGATAAAGCTGGTAGCAGTGTGAGGATTATGTATTCTGATTTCTCCAGCGCCTTCAACACCATCCAGCCATCCCTGATAAGAAGTAAACTCAGAGATATGCAGGTGGATGAGTCTGTGGTGTCCTGGATAACAAACTGTTTGTCCGGCAGACCACAGTTTGTGAGGCTCAGGCCTGTGTTTCTGATGCAGATGTGAGCAACACTGGAACACCACAAGGAACAGTCCTGTCTCCTTTTTTATTCGCTCTGTTCACCTCAGACGTTAAATATTATACCAGGTCAAGTCACTTGCAACAAAATTCAGATGATTCTGCACTTATAGGTGTATTGATAAAGGGGAGGAGACCGAGGAGTCTGGTGGAGAAGTTTGTTTCTTTGTGAAAAGGCAATTTTCTGCAGCTTAACATCAACAAAACCAAGGAACTGGTTATTGACTTTTACCGCACCAAACAGTCTCTATGTCTGGTCACTATTCAGGGAGTGGATGTAGAGGTGGTCCATTCCTACAAGAACTTGGGGGTCCACAATAAAGAGAGGTTGGTCTGGTGACATTGAATTGATGAATAATAATTTCCTTATAAGAAGGAAAAACAGAAATTTTAATTATTGGTGGCAAACAAAACTTTGAGTACTTCAGAAATAAACTAGGCCATCTGCATTTACAAATAAGGCCAGAAGTAAAGAATCTCTGCCTCATTTTAGATTCAGAGCTAAACTTCAAATTACATTTAGTGTATCACTAGAAATGCATCCTTTTACTTAACAAATATTGCCTGAGTTAGATCTTTTTCATCACTGCAAGATTCCAAAACGTTAATACATGCTTTTGTCTTAGTGACCCGACATTTGCGCGATAGACATATGAGCGGCGACAATATAGCTCCCATTAAAACATGGTGTCAAAATCGCGCAGACAAAATCGCGAAAGTTTCATTAAATATGATTTACTAGTTTAAAGCATATATAATAATGTTTATTTTAGAAGTCAATATTATGAGACACGGCACGCAGATAGTCCTTAAGATCACGCCCTGTATATGTAGGAAGAATTGCAGCAAGACGTCTTGATAGTTGAGCGTATTTAGACTTGCTGGCTGCCTGGCTGCTGGTAATTCCGCTTTGTATACGACGCGTTATGCCAACCCTCGACTGAGTTATTTGTTCGCGGCATGCCATCAGCAGTTATAACAGTTATAACCTAGCACATAATGTGTACATAATTCGCACGTACGCATCCCACTCTCTTGGCCTCTCTCGCGATTTTGTCGTGGTGATTTTGTCAGCGCGCATTTGTCGAAAACCAGTTAGTGAGTTTGTCGGCGCTCATTTGTCTGTCGCGGTTTTGTCGGCGCTCATATGTCTATAGCGCTTTTGTCGGTGAACCTTTTGTCTTTATCCATCTACAACCCCAATTCCAATGAAGTTGGGGCGTTGTGTAAAACGTAAATAAAAACAGAATACAATGATTTGCAAATCCTTTTCAACCGATATTCAATTGAATACACTACAAAGACAAGATATTGAATGTTCGAATTGATAAACTTTATTGTTGTTTTGCAAATCTTCACTCATTTTGAATTTGATGCCTGCAACACGTTCCAAAAAAGCTGGGAAAGGGGCATGTTTACCACTGTGTTATATCACATTTCCTTTTAACAACAGTCAATAAGCGTTTGGGAACTGAGGACACTAATTGTTGAAGCTGTGTAGGTGGAATTCTTTCTCATTCTTGCTTGATGTACAACTTCAGTTGCTCAACAGTCCGGGGTCTCCGTTATCGTATTTTGCGCTTCATAATGCGCCACACATTTTCAATGGGAGACAAATGTGGACTGCAGGCAGGCCAGTCTAGTACCCGCACTCTTTTACTACGAAGCCACGCTGTTGTAACACATGCAGAATGTGGCTTCGCATTGTCCTGCTGAAACAAGCAGGGACATCCCTGAAAAAGACGTCGCTTGGATAGCAGCATGTTTCTCCAAAACCTGCATGTACCTTTCAGCATTAATGGTGCCTTCACAGATGTGCAAGTTACCCATGCCATGGGCACTAACACACACCCCCATACCATCACAGATGCTGGCTTTTGAACTTTGCGCTGATAGCAATCCGGATGGTCCTTTTCCTCTTTGGCCCGGAGGACACGACGTCCATGATTTCCAAACACAATTTGAAATGTGGACTCGTCAGACCACAGCACACTTTTCCACTTTGCGTCAGTCCATCTCAGATGAGCTCGGGCCCAGAGAAGCCAGCGGTGTTTCTGGGTGTTGTTGATATATGGCTTTCGCTTTGCATGGTAGAGTTTTAACTTGCACTTGTAGATGTAGCGACGAACTATGTTAACTGACAATGGTTTTCAGAAGTATTCCTGAACCCCACGTGGTAACATCCTTTACAGAATGATGTTTGTTTTTAATGCAGTGCCGCCTGAGGGGTCGAAGGTCATGGGCATCCAGTGTTGGTATTCAGCCTTGCCGCTTACGTGCAGAAATTTCTCCAGATTCTCTGAATCTTTTGATGATATTATGGACAGTAGATGACGAAATCCCTAGATTCCTTGCAATTGTACGTTGAGAAACGTTCTTCTTAAACTGCTGGACTATTTGCCCACGCAGTTGTTCACAAAGTGGTGAACCTCACCCCATCCTTGCTTGTGAATGACTGAGCCTTTTGGGGATGCTCCTTTTATACCCAATCATGACAAACACCTGTTCACCTGTGGAATGTTCAAAACTGGTGTATATATTATTTTGGACTGCTTGTCCCACTACATTCCTAATTGTAATCTTTGATCCTCTAACACTGGCTTGCTTAGTATGTCAAGAAGGAGGATTTTTATTTTTATTTTTTTTTTCTGTCCTCCCTGGCCATGTGGCCATACCATTGTACTTACCTTTAAAGACTTAAAAATAAAATAGGGAGTCTACTTTCACATCTATGTTAGGCAAATACACATTAAAGTATTCTTATCTAATATTTTGGCATGTAATGTTTTAATCATTCTTTTTTACCTATTTGTAATTCGTTTTTCTTGTTATTTTTTCTTGTAAAACACTTTGAGCTATGAAAGTGCTATAGAAACAAATTGTGTTGTTGTTGTTGAACTTGCAACTTGAAAGAAAAAATACAAAAGTACTGCAGTGTTGATTTGCACTCACTAGGATGCTCACCTGTTAAACAAGTCCTTATGGGCTTATTCAACCAGTATTGTTTTTTTCTTTTTACTCCACATGCTGTTATTGTTTTGAAGTCTTCTTGTCGGTACTTTAACAAAGAGGCCAAGAACATGGATACGTTCATGTTCCTTTAACTCAGTCAGTTAACGGCTTGCTTTTTGTATTTCTCTCAGAACAAGTGAAACTCTCTGGTCGCAGGTTTCCATTCTAGTACAGGACTGAGACAGATAGTGGCCTGTGTTAGTGAATAAACAAAGGAATCTGTTAATACAGCGTAATTAAAATGGTATTGTAACTGCATTACACTATTTTTCGAAGGCAAAACAAACAATTTAAAAAACATATTTCCATAAAGAATACCTAGTACCTTCATAGTAAATTCAAATATTTTTCAACTGTATTAGTTTCATTGTTCAATGCTTATAGTACTTTTGGCAAACATTTGTGCTGGTTTCCATAAATCTCTCGTACTATTTACTCAGCCTGCAGAATATCTCTCACATAATTAACAAAAGTCTTCATCATGGACTGAGAAGGAGTGTTTTCCAAAGTGGCTTTGATACCTCTAATATGAATTTCAGACATGTTTAAGGCCAAGCTAAAATGGACACATAGCCAATTGATCTTCAGCAGACAGATGCAAAGAGGACAGAGGGATTTTGCTGGAACTCTGTCAGTTCAAAGTGAGCAATGCTTTTTCACGGATCATTTTAATCTTATCCTTTCAAAGAAAACTATTGAAAGAGGTATTGAATTATTCATTGCATCGCCAGAGGCCATTTGTTTAGGGATTTTTGCGAGAAAAGCAGTATTGCCTGTATTCTCTGCTCAAGGCCTTTGGGAGTGTCAAAGGATTTCTGGATAGCTGTTCTTTTTTCCAAATCCAGCCTGAAACAAAACAAAAAAAAAAAACCATGAAGGTATAGTTCGACTGAACAAATTATTTAAAAAAATGCTTATGCCTTTATCAGCAGAACTGAAATGTTACTTTGTTCCAAATTGATCTTTTATGAAAGAAGCATGACTATGTGCAAATGAGTTTATATGTGAAGCTGAAATAAAATTTCTAAGTCAGCCTTTCAAAATGAGCCAGTTAATTAGAATGTACAGCCAATCACAGCAGAACCTTACACCCGAGTGCTTGACGGAACTCTCGGGTTCCTGGATGTGATTTAGGCATGCCTGAGTTGTTTGTTGCAGCTTTTTGAGTAACATTACTCTCAAATACAGAGGTCAGCAAGACCTGTTTCAGTGCCATTTATTTCTACAAATAGTACTCATCAAGTTGTTAAAAGTGTAAAAATGAAGCTGAAAGCGTAATTGGAGTAAAGTATGATTCTTCATCGATTTGCCATTACATAAGTTGCATGACAGAAATAAGATAAGAATTCAGTGGTAAAAAGTAATACCTTACAAACACATGTATTTCAGATCATCCTGGTTGAAGTTTTACTCTTATGAGAATTCAGTCTCACTCATATTTCTAATAATTCTGATACCATTGTGACAGATTAGGGCTGTATCGCTCCCTTGAACCCTTGTCCAAGACTCCAGACACCAGGTAAAAGTCCAATAATCGACTTTATTTTTATGCCACAGTGCACAAAGCACCCTCTCCTCCACTATACTCGTATACAATAACAATAATCACAATAAACAATCATTCGACTCCCAGACGCGTTGCCACCCTTCCACCCAGCTCAGCTCTCCGTCTGGGAGCTCTCACAGTCCTTTTATTCTCCCTGACCCGGAAGTGTTCCCAATCTCCAGTTCATGTGATTCACTATCACTTCCGGGTCAGGCACAAGTCCGTTTTCTTCACCCCGGTAGTATGTCGCTCTTCCTCTGACGCACTTCTGGGTTATAGGGCACAAAGAAGTCTTCGGTCCTCCCTGCAGCTCCCTCTTGCGGTCCCTGTGGTACCCAGCAGGGCTTAGGATAAAAACTACAAAGTCCATGACTCCCTGCTGGTCTTCGGGGCACCTCCATGCTGCAGGGAGGGCTCCATCTGGCGGCCTGGGGTTATTGGCCGAGATGACAAGCCGGCCAAATACCACACCATACAAATGTATAAGAAAAAAATATATTTGTAAAGAGTCAATATGTGTCAACATATTTCAGATTCTTCATAAAACCAACCTTGAAGGAACCAATTGTAAAAAAAAAGGCAACGAAAGGCAAGATAGAATTCAAATTTTCACCCTAAGTAGCTCATTAAGGAAAATTAGGCACTTTGCTTACTGCATCATATACAATGTGTCACACATGTAAGCATGGGAGGCTGGTAAAGGGCTCAAAAAAGAGGGTAATTCTACACCAGACCAGGAGGTAGCAGTGCGCACTAAACCTTTCTCTCTTTCTTCTGCTTACCACACAAGGGAAATCCCGCCATGTCTACTCAACATCACTTACTCCAACTGACTATAAAAACTCTGTCTTTCTACCCTTAAGCATCTATAAAGAGATATTGTTTTTTTTTTTTTTTGCCTGAATTTCTCCAGAATCTTGAAGTATACAGGCTGGCCAACCCAAACCTTTCACTGTGTTTTTCTGTTTTATTTACAGCTGTTAAATTTTATAACCTTCTTTTCTTAGCAAACTGTTTACACAGCCCTGAAGAACAGGTCTTGTGCTCTTGAAACATGAAACGTTTGATTTCAGTCTAAGATTGTCATACAGCTAGCACTAGCAGTAATAAGAAGTCAAGGAACATTTCCATTTGACACAAAATACTTGTTACAACTTACTTGTATTTTTCACAGTGTTCACAACACCAAGCACAGTGTTTCTTGCTTCCAGTCCTTTTCGCATCCACTCCTCAAACAGGCTTTGTCCTTCTCCTCCTGACTCAGGCCATTGAGTAATGGCGACTGGCCCCTTTAATAGGGCACCTGGAAGGACTCCAGATGCCCAACGACCTTCTTTCAGCAGCACTTCCTGGTGTGGCGAAAGTGCTGCCAAACAGGGCCAGGTAAACACACAGGCGTTCCCTGGTGGTGGCGATGGGCCCCAGCAGGGTTGAGCTTCTATGCTCCAAACCCATGGCCCCGCTGTAAGCTAAGGGGGCTGCCCTCTATCGGTCCCCGGCCCTCTGCCACACACACACATATATATATATACACATACACACATAAAAGGTAACAAAATGACACAAAAAAAGACCATAGGTTTATGGGACTTTCTGGTGATCCCTGTATAACTGAAAGCAAAACAAGAAACGATTTACTGAAAAACATGATAACATCTTGCCAGACGTGAATCCTAAGCTAGACCGACTTCATGACAGCAGGAGCCTCGGTTATGAGGTGTGCGAGACGGAGGAGGATGATTCAGGTGCATGGAAACTGGAAGTGTCGTCACTCAGTAGTCTGCTGCCAATTGCTGGATTGGCAGGTACAATGAGAGGAGAGGCACAGGTGTCAGTGCCAACCGTCATCACAGAGTGGTATTACTGGTTGACAAGCCGGTAATTAGAAATGGTATGCACACTCTCTTAAGCAATACATTTAACATTTTTAATGTTAACTTACTATTACTTAATTTGATCTGTTTTGCCTTGACTTAAATATTTTTGCATACTAGACCTTATTTAAGGTTAAAAAAAGAGTTTTTTTATATCACTCTTAGGAGTAAAAGCTCAAATTTCAGTAAGTGTGTAGTTTTTGATATGCACCATACTTGGTAACAGTGACATACAAAATATCAGTAAAAGATAGAATTAGATATTTTTCTTTTCATAGAGCTTTAAGCCTAATAGTGCAACTTAGAATACAGTATGGTGATGTTATTACAATCATAAGTAATAGGAAAGTTTTCTTAAAGCATGTAATTAAGGAACAGCAATTAAAAAGTAAGAGGAAAACATCTAGATCTTCAGTTTGGATGTGAATATAACTAGCAGTCCTTACAGGAATTCTATAAAAAAACAAGACCAAAGATATATAAGCATTTACTGAAGGTTATGTGAGAGGATTTTCAAACAGTTTCAGAGTATCTGAACTGTCTAACAGGTTTGTAAAGTGTTTGCAGCATACTGTATATACAGTAAGCATTTGGGAATGTTAGAATAAACAGCTTTACTCTGTAGCTGAATTCTGACAGCAATTTAGGGAAGGAAAGGTAGTGTAGATGAGCCAGTCAAGTGGTAATATGGTCACTGTATTTAAATCAGGTTGGGTCTCTTATACTAACATTCAGGTAGCAGTGACACAAAAAACTCCTCATTTGTGTCAAAGCACAATTTTATTTGGCCAGCCAAAATCTCCAATCAGATTTTCTGGCAAAAATGAGAAAATATAACTGGCTTACAAAAAATGATTTAATACTATCATAAGTCCTGCTAACCCAGTCACATGGGGATGCACAAACCAGTGTGTTTCTTTGTGCCGGTCTCAAGTCCGGATAAATGGGGAGGGTTATGTCAGGAAGGGCATCTAGTGTAAAATTTTGCCAAATCAATATGCGGACAACAATACAAATTTCCATACCGGATTGGTCAAGCCCCAGGTTAAGAACGACTGCCACCAGTACTGTTAGCCAACAGGTTGCTGGCGGAAATTGGGCAACTGTTGGCCAAAGAAGAAGAATAAGAAGGAGAAGAAGAGGGGGGAGACGTGTCCGGAGGCAGGAGGAGAGGAGGAAGGTAAAGAGAGTGGAACTGAGGGTAGGGACTTTGAATGTTGGCAGTATGACTGGTAAGGGGAGAGAGTTAGCAGATATGATGGAGAGAAGGAAGGTTGATATATTGTGCATGCAAGAGACTAAATGGAAGAGGAGTACGGCCAGGTGGATCGGAGGTGGATTCAAATTGTTCTATCATGGTGTGGATTGGAGGAGAAATGGAGTAGGAGTTATTCTGAAGGAACAGTATGTCAAGAGTGTATTGGAGGTGAAAAGAGTGTCAGAGAGAGTAATGATTATGAAGCTGGAAATTAGAGGTTTGATGATGAATGTAATGTTGTTAGTGCATATGCCCCGCAAGTTGGGTGTGCAATGGATGAGATAGAAAATTTTTGGAGTGAGTTGGATGAAGTGATGAACGGTGTACCCAAGGGACAGAAAGTGGTGATTGGACAATTTCAATGGACATGTTGGTGAGGGGAACAAAGGAGACAAGGAGGTGATGAGTTGGTATGGTGTCAAGGAGAGGAATGAAGAAGGTCAGAGGATAGTGGATTTTACCAAAAGGATGGACATGGCTGTGGTGAATATGTATTTTAGGAAGACGGAGGAACATAAGTAGATGCACACGGGTAGTATACATCCTATGCAGAAGAGTCATTCTGAAGGAGACTGAAGACTGCAAAGTGGTGGCAGGGGAAAGTGTAATTAAGCAGCATAGGATGGTGGTCTGTAGGATGACATTGGAGATCAAGAAGATGAAGAGAGTGAGAGCAGAGCCAAGGATCAAATGGTGGAAGTTGAAAAAGGAAGACTGCAGGGTTGAGTTTAGGGAGAAGGTGAGACGGGCACTGGGTGGTAGTGAAGAATTACCAGATAATTGGGAAACTACAGCAAATGTAGTAAGGGTGACAGCAAGAAGGGTGCTTGGCATGACATCTGGACAAAGGAAGGAGGAAAAGGAAACCTGGTGGTGAAATGGGGAAGTACAGGAGAGCATACAGAGGAAGAGGATTACAGAGAAGAAGTGGGATAGTCAGAGAGATGTAGAAAGTAGACAAGAGTACAAGGAGATAAGGCACAAGGTGAAGAGAGAGGTGGCGAAGGCTAAAGAAAAGGTGTATGATGAGTTGTGTGAGAGGTTGGACACTAAGGAGGGAGAAAAGGACCTGTACCGATTGGCTAGATAGCGGGAGCTGGCCGGCCATCTAAACTGAGTGATCGGGGTAGAAGGGCCTTAGTCAGGGAGGTGACCAAGAACCTGATGGTCACTCTGTCAGAGCTCCAGAGGTCCTCTGTGGACAGAGGAGGACCTTCCAGAAGGATGACCATCTCTGCAGCAATCCACCAATCAGGCCTGTATGGTAGAGTGGCCAGACGGAAGCCACTCCTTAGTAAAAGGCACATGGCAGCCCGCCTGTAGTAGGCACCTGAAGGACACTCAGACCATGAGACACAAAATTCTTGAACTCTTTGGTGTGAATGCCAGGCGTCACGTTTGGAGGAAACCAGGCACCGCTCATCAACAGGCCAATACCATCCCTATAGTGAAGCATGGTGGTGGCAGCATCATGCTGTGGGGATGTTTTTCAGCAACAGGAACTGGGAGACTAGTCAGGATAAAGGGAAAGATGACTGCAGTAATGTACAGATACATCCTGGATGAAAACCTGCTCCAGAGTGCTCTTGACCTCAGACTGGGGCGATGGTTCATCTTCCAGCAGGACAACGACCTTAAGCACACAGCCAGGATATCAAAGGAGTGGCTTCAGGACAACTCTGTGAATGTCCTTGAGTGGCCCAGCCAGAGCCCAGACTTGAATCCGATTGAACATCTCTGGAGAGATCTTAAAATGGCCGTGCACTGATGCTTCCTATCCAACCTGATGGAGTCTGAGAGGTGCTGCAAAGAGGAATGGGCGAAACTGGCCCAGGATAGGTGTGCCAAGCTTGTGGCATCATATTCAAAAAGACTTGAGGCTGTAATTGCTGCCAAAGGTGCATCGACAAAGTATTGAGCAAAGGCTGTGAATACTTATGTACATGTGATTTCTCAGTTTTTTTATTTTTATTAAATTTGAAAAAACCTCAAGTAAACTTTTTTCACGTTGTCATTATGGGGTGTTGTGTGTAGAATGCTGAGGAAAAAAATGAATTTAATCCATTTTGGAATAAGGCTGTAACATAAAATGTGGAAAAAGTGATGCGCTGTGAATACTTTCTGGATGCACTGTACTCACAAGCGAGGAGAGTGTGCTGGGCAGATGGAAAAAGTACTTTGAGAGGCTGATGAATGAAGAGAATGAGAGAGAGAAGAGCAGCAGTATGGTTTCATGCCAAGAAAGAGCACCACAGACACAATGTTTGCTCTGAGGATGTTGATGGAGAAGTATATAGAAGGCCAGAAAGAGTTGCATTGTGTCTTTGTGGACCTGGAGAAAGCATATGACAGGATGCCTCGAGAGGAGTTGTGGCATTGTATGAGGAAGTTGGGAGTGGCAGAGAAGTATTGAAGAGTTGTACAGGATATGTACGAGGGAAGTGTGACTGTGGTGAGGTTTGCGGTAGGTGTGACGGTTGCATTCAATGTGGAGGTGGAATTACATAAGGAATCGGCTCTGAACCCTTTCTTATTTGCAATGGTGATGGACAGGTTGACAGACGAGATTAGACAGGAGTACCCGTGGACTTTAATGTTTGCTGATGACATTGTGATTTGTAGCGATAGTAGGGATTAGTTTGAGGAGACCTTGGAGAGGTGGAGATATGCTCTAGAGAGGAGAGGAATAAAGGTCAGTAGGAACAAGACAAAATACATGAGTGTAAATAAGAGGGAGGTCAGTGGAATGATGAAGATGCAGGGAGTAGAGTTGGCGAAGGTGGATGAGTTTAAGTATGTGGGATCAATAGTACAGAGTAATAGGGACTGTGCAAGAGAGGTGAAAAACAGTGCAGGCAGGGTGGAATGAGTGGAGAAGAGTGTCAGGAGTGATTTGTGACATAGAAATATCATCAATAGTGAAAGGGAAGGTCTACAGGACGGTTGTGAGATCAGCTATGTTATATGGGTTGGAGATGGTGGCACTGACCAGAAAGAGCTGGAGATGGCAGAGTTAAAGATGCTAAGATTTGCACTGGGCGTGACGAGGATGGATAGGATTAGAAATGAGGACATTAGAGGGTCAGCTCAAGTAGGACGGTTGGGAGACAAAGTCAGAGAGGCTAGATTGCATTGGTTTGGACATGTGCAGAGGAGAGACGCTTAGTATATTGGGAGCAGGATGCGAAGGTTAGAGCTGCCTGGCAAGATGAAAAGAGGAAGGCCTAAGAGAAGGTGGTGAGAGAAGTCATGCAGGTGATGCGTGTAAAAGAACAAGATGTAGAGGACAGAAAGATATGGAAGATGATGATCCGCTGTGGCAACCCCAAACGGGAGCGGCTGAAAGAAGAAGAAGATAAGTCCTGCTATTGGATTCATAAGATCCAGCACAGCACTAATATGTGTGCTGAAATATGCTTGGCTTATATAAAGACTGAACTGCAAAAAAGTGATGAATGAAAACAATGCCTCAACCAAAGATGATATTTACTTTTGTGTTACTAACACCATGAACTTTCTAGTGGTAGCCAAGAAAAATCTTAGTCTCATGTTTTCATGCTGAATGATAGAAAAAGTTTTTATCATATGACAGAGCTCAATTGCAGCCAGTGCTGTACAAAACAAAGTGACTCTGTCTCTGTCATTTGTTGGCTGAGAGTCCTGTCTTCAATTGAAAAAGTTTTCTCTGTTTGTCTTTGGGTTAATGTTTATATATGGAATATTATATATGGATTCATGCCAAAATTAAAGGCAACCCAAAGTGTTAATTAGGTTGAAATGCCCCTTACTCCACATTTTGATGCTGATTGGTCATTTGATTACATTTAGTTTTTGCACAATTAAAGTATGGTGTCCAGGCACCCATAAGCAAAATGTAATATGTTTGCTTTGCTTTTAGATACAAATGTGATCTATGAACAAGAATTAAAATGCAGTGCACTTTTGTATTGCATTTTAAACTGCCACGAAAATTGAGTGATGTAATGAAAACAATCGATCATCTAGTTGGTATATTTTTAAGTGTGACACAATAAAACTGATCAAAATTAAATAGCCCACTTGAACATGTATTGCATTTTAACATAGTTAATACATTAGGCTGCATTTAATTTTGGCATGAATAATCCTCCATATTTATGTACAAACTTATTATTCTGTAAATATTTATTTAACAATATTTTAGTAAAAAAAACATTTGTTTTGCACATTTTGAGCAAGCAACTGGATAACAGACAATGTGAATTATGCAAAATGAGCAACATGATTTTTTTTTTTCCCATGGACATTTTTCACATTGTTTGTCATTGTACAGCAGTGGCCACCATTGAGTTCTGTTATGTGGGACACTTCTTTTTCTCAATTCTGCAAGAAAACATGAGATTAAAAATTTTCTCAACCACCACTCAAAGTACATAGGGTAAGTAACATATTAAAAAATATTATTTCTTGGTTTAATATTTCTAAAAGCAAACAATCTTTGCTAGATACAAATTTCACAGTATGTACCTAGAGTACTACATATTGACTTATAATTTGATCCCCACTCAAAGTTAAAGGAGAGCTGTAAGAGCTATGCACCTGTAAAAGGAAAAAAAAAGATGAACATTTAATTTCACTAAAAAATACATTTGGAAAAACATTTAAATTCTTGAACTTATATCAGATGTACCATTTACCAACTTTCATTTTATGTTTCAGTGGGGAATTATGTCTTGTGCTTCCTATTTTAACTTTACAAAATTTTTGCTTTCCTAAAGTGATTGCCAGTACACAATGGAAATATGGATCACACAGGAGGTCAAATAAAGTTTAATATCCCTTTAAAGTGTAAAACTTTTAATTAAAGATAAATTTTGACATGTTTTCTGATAAAATAATGTGAGGACCTACTGTTTTACTACTATGGAAAACAGCCATGAATTATGAACTAGAAACTAAATAAACCGACAAGTATAATTCTATATTTGTGACTATAACATTTATCTAATAATAATAATAATAATAATAATAATAATAATAATAAGAAGAAGAAGAAGAAGAAGAAGAAGAAGAAGAATTCTTTATATTATAACTAAGAGATGAAAAATACACTATAATACACTGTATATATTAGGTATATAAAAATCAGAGGCTAAAATTGTATTGGTCCTACCAACTTTTTAGCAGAGTGGTGTTTCGTTAAGAATTTTTAAATATTACTCATTGAAGCAGAACTTAACAAAGTGAAAATACTAAGATCATTGATTAAACCGCCATATCTCTCTCCACCAGATGCCCTAACCATTGGATAGGGGAAACAGAAATTAAATGTTAATTTGGCTGTATGAAGTCCTTCATTTTTTATAGACCTGATTGTTGAATTTATTTAATAGAACTCTATTAGACAAAGCAGTTTATACTAAAAAAAAGAAAAAATATGAAAGATTAATTCAATGAGGAAAAAAAAAAGTTTAGAAGCATTTTTTTCTTTCTTTAAAAATTCTTTGTTTTACAGATTACACAATAACAGTCTTTCATCAGCTTCTACATAACAATTTACATGTTTGTGTGGGAAAACAGAATGAACAAAAAAACTACCTTCTACTATATTTAAGTTGCCTTAGTTTAAGCTTTTTTTTTGAATGATGTAAAGAGCTTTTTCTGCTTTTCCCATTCAAAGGTTAGGACGTGGGGGAGAGGGGGTACAGGTTTAATCCATGTCCTTAAAACATTATTGTTTTAAATTTCCAACAACTGCAGGAAAAGATTTTCCCTGCTTCAAAAATATAAATAATTTTAAACACCTTCCACAGCAGCTGAATTGCTTTTAATTAAATAAAGAAAAAAAAATCATATGAAAGAGGTAGATTTGTGAAACTACTAGATGAAAATTTTAAACATAGCGGTTAAAACACCAGCTAATGAATATAAAAAGGATTAGCAGCAGAAAACCAGTAGTAACCAATAAATATACCTCTTCAAACAACAATTTTGGGCTTTCATACTATCTGCATTAAATGGCCAAACACTTAAATAGTCTTCTTTTGAGAAAATTTGAATACTGAGAATATTATATAATTTATAAAGATATGCACACAGTTTAAAATATAGTAGCTACCATTTAGTTTTAAGTGCTTTTAACATATTCAAAAATTATTATCCTTTTTTTTAATTCTGCCTCAAGATATTAAAAATAATCAGAAATATGTATTATATTATTAAGGAAAAAAGTAAAGCACTTTACAATAAAATATCTCCATCACAAGAGGGTAACATATCATGATGAAAAGAGGGGACCACACTGGGAATTAGGAATCTTTTCTTTAAGAGGATTATATTGTATCCCTGGGAAACACGTCAGCAAAACGCTCTTGAGATTTACTTTGCATTTTAAACTTATGGAAATGGACAAGGTTACAGAAAACTGAGTCTGTTGTGCTTACTAGGGAAAAATTCAGTAAAAGGTATCTCATGACTGAACATTTTAAAAACATAACACACACACACACACATGTTAACAGAATTATAAAGATGCTTGTATTTAAAGTTCAGAAATATAAAACTGGCAGAAAGATGCAGTTAGTCCAGGATGCAATGATTCTTGTTATCAAGAATAACCAGAAAGTTTCATTACACTTCCTGAGTGATAATATTGTGTTAAAACTTTATAATAGCAATCAATGTGCAGTTAGCTTTTTACATAAAAACAGATTTGAAAACCGTCTGATAAACAGAGCTTTTATATAGTACTTAGAAAAGCACAAAATGCTTTAAGACATTTAATCAGAGATATTCAACATAAAACTGAGGTATCCAGCACTTTAAACAATAAAATTCAGTATTTACTTTCTTAATTTGTAACAGCTGAACAAGATATTTTAACCAAAATATTTCAAATTAAAAAAACATCTACACCTAAGATGCTACATTTGAGCAGTTTTCAAGCAATGAAAAGATCATTCAAGTTTTAATAAATTAAAATTTGTTTAGCACTCCCATCAGAAGAGAAACAAATGTTACTTCAAAACTTTTCCATTCCCAGACAAATGGCAAGTAACATTTTTGCATTCTATCAACTATAAAATATGATTAGCTCTGTTACAGCATCTAACTTACCAATAGCAAAATCCTGCATTGAGTGCTGTCCTACTTCAACTGTTCCTACTTATTTGTTAAAATGCCTGATGAAGAAAGTATATGAAATATGATCAATGTGACCAAAAATGTGTGGTGAGGAAAGTATATGAAATATGATCAATGTGACCAAATTACTTAAGAGAATATATTGCACACATTTATCAAGGAAAAATATCCAGTTTAGAGGGAGATGCAGTGGTTGTCCAGTGCCTCAAGAATCCAGCATTCTCAGTTCAAATCTTGTGTTATTATTTTTGTGGAGTTTCCATGTTCTCACTGTGTCTACATTAGTTTTACCCCCAGGTATTCTACTTTCCTCCCAAATCCCGTATGCATTTTAGGTTGAATGGTGATTCCAATATAACTCTGTATATGTGTGTGTGTATGCCCGGCAATGGACTAGCACCTTGTCCAGTGCTGCTTGAGTAGGATGTTGCCCTTTGTTACCCTGAAATGAATTGAGCAGGTCCGTGAATGTCATGTTAAATAAAAAAAAGAAACTGCTTTCACAAAACTATACAAACAGAACATTTTTAGAGGAACTGCAAATAGACTTTTTCCTGTATGAATTGCATTTGATTCAACGTGGTGTTTATGTCTTTGATTCTAGGGGCTTTCAAAGAGTCCAGCTTGTTAAAAAAAATCAGTGCAAAAATATACTGTAGACTACACAAAAATACATTAATCGTTACAGGTTTGTTGTAGTTTGTCATAGATATGGCCCTAACAAAATCATTCAAGTTTATCAAGTTCAGGTCCTGAAAAAATATCATGCATCCTACATTTTGTTTCAGTTCAACTTTTAATAATGAAATATACACATGCACTGAAAAATGAACTCCCATGGCTGTGAATTGGATTAGGTGGGTTCAAGAGTGGATTAAAGGATGTATGAAATGAAAAGAAACAAATAATGAGCAAATGAACTGATGATTAGGTATAATTTAAACAGGTAAGACTGCAAGTTTTTAATTATCTTCACACAGATTATATCTGAATGGCCAGCTATGGGCATACTACGACATGCATGACGAGTATACATGGATCTCCTGGGTTATTTATATAATATCTGACTAAACACAATATTGTCACCACATTCATTTTTGTCCTGTTAGTGGTTTTGCTTTTATATATGTTTTCAGTGGATTTATGATCATTGCAACATTATCCTGTGCAAAAACCTGTTCTAAGCAGGAAGTGTCAAGATTGCTAGCTGTGCTGTGATCTCAACAACAATCGCTAACATAAGTGTGCAAACTTTTTTTTACTTTGTATTTAACCAGCAGTGAAAGGTGATTTGAATGATGAAATTCTAATTTGTATGATGAGAACTCCTCAATAACTGAAAACCTGAGCTTAACTGTAAGGCAGTAGGTGTATTTTTTAGAAGCAAAATTAAAAACATCTGTGAATTTGGTGATTCACTTAACATATATAACTTAATAAAAGATTAATTCTTTAAAATGCAATATTTATCTGCATTTTCTAAACCCTCTTTATCCTAGTTGATATTACAGAGGAGACTTTAAAATTAAGGATTTGAAAAACAATTTTAAAGATTGCTTAAGTTGTCCCATTCAGGCTTTTCTAAAAAAGTTGACTCTCTGAGTAAATTGTAAATAAAAACAGAACAGGGTTATTTGCAAATCATATAACCCTTTATTTAATTAAAAATAATACAAAGACAACTATCAAATGTTGAAACTAAGAATGTTTATAGTTTTTTGAAAAATATACGCTCATTTTTAATTTGATGCCAGCAACAAACTTGAAAAAGGTTGGGACAGGGGCACGTTTCCCACTGTATTGCAACACCTCTTCTTTTAGCAACACTTAGTAAAAGTTTGGGAACTGAGGAGACCAATTGCTGTAGTTTTGAAAGCAGAATGTCGTCCTATCCATGTTCTCAGAGAATGGTTTTCAGAAGAGTCCTGGAGCTCATGTAGTGATTTCTATCATAGAATAATGTCTTTTTTAAATACAGTGCTGTCTGAGGGCACAAAGATCATTGACATTTAATACTTGTATTTGAACTTGTCCCTCGTGTACAGAGATTTCTCCGGATTCTCTAAATATTTTAAAATATTATGTCCCATAGATGATGAAATCCACAAATTATTTGCCTTTTTACACTGAGGAACACTATTGTTAAATTGCTGCACTATTTCCCTGTGCAGTCTTTCACAGAGTGGTGAACCCCTTCCTCTGTTTACTTCTGAAGGCCTCTCTGGGATGCCCTTTTATACCCAGTTGGGTAACTGACTTGTTGCCAATTAACCTAAGTTGTTGTGGTATTTTCCACCAGGTGCTTTTTTAAGCATTACACAACTGTTCCAGTCATTTGTTGTTCCTGTATCAACGTTTCTGAAATGTGTTGATGGGCATCAAATTTAAAATGAGAATATATATTTTTCATAAAACAATTAAATTTCTCAGTTACAATATTTTGAAATGTCATCTTTTTCTATTTTCAATTAACTATTAGTTTAAATGATTTGCAAATCATTGCATTCTGTTTTTATTTACATTTAGGAAATGTGGTTGTATTTTTTATTATGGGATGAATGGGTTATTTCAAACATGCACTTACATCTAAATAAAAACTCAAAGGCTTTTCTCACTTTGAGTATGCATATTTATACATCAAAAATTTGGATCCCAGTTTTCCTGTGAAAAAACTAGGTCAACAGCCTCATTAACATCTTGCACAATGAAGGAGGCTTCAACCAGGCTAGGATCAAAATGAAAGTCTCTGTGACCATGAAACACACGTTCAGTGACACTTTCATGTGGGTTTGTAGGCAAGTCTTCATCACGATGGTATACTCCTGTACACACCAAGATGGAACTACAACTCTCCATAAGGCCACCGTGTGTCAGTTCATCCAGTCTAGAGGTGGTTAGGACATTTTCATGCTCTTTTCCATCCACAACTTCTAGAACAGGGACTTTCTTCTTTTTGACCTGATTCATAGATTCCCTTACAGATTGTAGGTATCTGTTGTATAAATTGGCACCATAAATATCTGCCATTGGGTTGTCACTAACAAAGAAGTAACAAAAAATATTATTAAATTACTGGAAATAAATTCTGTTTAAAGAAAGCAGCACTTAAGAAAGAAACAACATGATAATCTTATTTGTAATATTTAAAACAGAATCCAAATGTGCCCAGTTCTGCTGGTATATATACCAGTGCTCCATAATCCTAAACTGGATTTGTTGAGTTTGTTATATTACATGATAATTTCAATAACCTATAATAGTAGTTAATGTAAGAATTGATATCTTCTGCTTTATGAAACCAATATAACCAATGTAAGATGCAAGAAATAAGAACACACATTTGTCATATGCCTAGGCCAATGATGAGAAAGTATAAGCAACATATAAATTACTTTGAAAATGTGATTTTAATATCCAAGATGTCATAGCATTTTACACCAGATATATTTTGATTTCCCCAAAGTGAGATATTAGAGCACAAAGTTGTTATATGTTTGGAAAAGAGCATTAAGTAAAAAAAAAGATAAGGACTCCACCACTGTTTTCTGTACATAGATATTCTCCTACCACTTCCTAAAAATATTCATGGTATATTAACATTCAACTCTAAATTATCCTGGTATGACTTATTTTATCTGTATATAGAATTCCTTGCATTTTTGCTACATTAATGAGCTACTAGGTTGATGGAAATTTCATGTGAATGTCCTATGGACTGTGGTTGAACTGTATTTAGGGTGTTGCAATACACTTTCAATATGTTTATTTTGCTTTTTTTCTTCACATAAAATAAAGTTTATCTTTAACTGCTTTTGGTGTGGACTAAATAGCAAACCAAGAGCGACCTTTCATTTCTTCCAAAGATTTTTGCGAGAATATGGGAAAGTTGTAAGGTGAAGAGTTGGAACTCTAATAACTCTCACAGCACAATTGCTTGCCTCCAGTTCATGGTTTTCTGCCCTGTGCTCAGATGCATGGATGTGCATGTACACAGTACCCTCTAGTGGTCACTTCTTGCTAAATACTTAATGGATGTACCTTAAGTTGTCTGCAATGCACAAAAAAATGCTTTCTTTAAATGCTTCCTTTCATCATTTACTTTTCAACAAAATTTAAAATGTAGGCATCTGATGTCATATCATGATCTTTTTTCAGAAATATGTACTCTTGATTTGACCAGACCATGGCATATCATTAAGTAATATCATCTTTAATTGGGTTTTTTTTCTGGAAAATGCACTAAGACAAACAAAAATGACCTTCAGTAGAACAAATATTTAATAACAACGGGGAGTATACCATCCTTTAACTGGATTTTGAAAAGTGCTTAAACAAGAATAGATTTAACAGGATGCTGAGCTGTGACCAACATTCAGGTTTCAATTATTAACAAAGATTAATACTGTAAAAATTTTAAAATACCATCACTGCTCCTAATAATTATGATTGTTTTTTAGAAAATGTACCACTAATCTATGAAAAACTTTTTCAGACTGATTTTTTTATTAAGTACTCAGAATAAGAATGCAGCTTATTGTTTATTTTTATAAATTCTAATTTAGGCAAAATTGAGAAAATGTCACTGGGAAGTTTGGCAAAACTAAGTCAGAGAAGTCCTATATGTACAAAAATTAGGTAGTTGGGACTGTGTATTAGCACTGATGAAGACCTTTGACATAACAAAGTGATCAGATTTTAAAAAAACATTACACCAAATGGCAGCAAACAGATTTTTTTTTTTCTTATAGATTTTAAAGGAAAAATTTTAATAATACATTACTAATAACAAATACAAAACTACAGTATAACTGCTTTTATGCACTTCAAACACAGCAAACTGACAAAATTCACTGGTGATGAAATTATCCATCCATCCATTACCCAACCCGGTATATCCTAACTACAGGGGTCTGCTGGAGCCAATCCCAGCTAACACAGGGTGCAAGGCAGGGAACAAATCCCAGGCAGGACGCCAGCCCACCGCAGGACACACACACACACACACTAAGCACACACTATGGACAATTTAGGATCGCCAATGCACCTAACCTGCATGTCTATGGACTGTGGGAAGAAACCGGAGCACCTGGAGGAAACCCACGCAGACATGGAGAGAACATGCAAACTCCACGCAGGGAGGACCCGGAAAGTCAACCCAGGTCTCCTAACTGCGAGGCAGCAGCACTACCACTGCACCACCGTGCTGCCCGGTGATGATATTATGTTTTTTTATAATGTATTCCATATCATTGGAACTTATAAATCAACCATAAACACTTGTCTTTTTCTGAATCTTCAACTTACCCAATAGCATACAGTCTTTGAAAGGGCCAAGACCACCCTCTCCTCTCTGCTTGTTGTTGCACAAGTAGCTCTGCATAGTTGTAAGTGATGATACTAGGTTTCCCAATTAAAGCTGCATATTTTAGCTCCTTGCCTGTGATTTTCTTATAAATATTTTCTAAACATACAAGAAATGTTCCATGGCCAAACCTGGCAATGACAGCAAAAATTAATCATATAAATAATATAAGTTGACTGTTGACATTTGTCAAGTAACAGCTTTTAAAAGCAGCATAACCAAAATACTTAAAATGCAACTAACAATATACGTTTTCTTCTAACAAACAACAAATGCACAGCTGAAACAAATTGCAACAAAGTTTGACATAAAAATTAGAAGTAGTTATTATGCTTTTAAATGCAAGTTAATGTATATTCTTTAAGGCCATTTATTAACATTTCTCAGGTTACAAGTAGAAAGGAGGAGGCGACTTTGAGTCTTAGCTTCCAAGTATTTGCATTCTAATTTCAAAGGTGGTAACAACAGATGGTAACAATTTGTCCAGGATCACCTAGAACCATAGTTGCTTTCATAGGTGTAAAAAATGGAATACTGTTAATGGATTTTGCTGGAACACCCTGAACATATTTAATTTTACTAGGCACAGACACAGTAGTTGTGTGATGGCATTTCAGATTTATTATACTGAGTTAGGTACACTCTATATTAATTTAGAAGTACAATGTTTAAGCAAAATTCAAAGAAACACTAGGAAGTAAAAGAAAAAAAAAGAAATCATGCATTTCTGATTAATATTAATCTTTTCATCTCAAATCCAGTCTGCTTTTATACCATGGCAAAAATGTGAATTTTAACTTCACTGTTTCACAGAATACTGTATCTGTGGAAATTTTATAATTATATCCAGGTGATATGTGCATAATGGAGTAATCAAATAAAATGCAAGCATGGAAAAATGTATAAATCTCAGACTGGCAGTAGTTAACCTAAAATTCAATATTTCACAATCATTTTTAAACTGAGAAATATCTGTGACTGACGGAAAATGAAAAATTATCATTTTGATTAAAATTATTTTGTAGCAATTTAGAAAAAGGCTCAAAGAAAACATTCCAACTCCATAATCTCCACAAAGACTTTTTAAAACCCACTTCTTTAGCAATTTAATCCCACACTATACTGTGCACAGTGGAAGTTACACATTTTTATTTTATAAATATCTTTGGAATGTAACACTAATAGTTTAGTATAGTTCAATTTAATAAGTTTAGCATGGCTCACTGTGTTGTGCAAGCAGCTTAATTCATCAAAGTCCAAGTATCAGTAAAAACTACAGCATAAACAGTCCATGTCTTTTGAGATCAATGAGCGGTCTTCATGACAGTGGTAATCTATATATATAATTCACTAAGGCAAGACAACCATAAAAAGCACGCCGGTAAGCCGCCAACAAGTGAGACACCTATGGCGCACACAGGAAGGAGCCACGCCCACCAACTCCAAGACCATTGGATACGACGACAACTCGCAGGGTCATGCCCACCAACTCGGACGCGACGACACAGAAAAAATGGCGTCATTTATGTTCATCTGTCGTAGAGGCCACATGCAGTGCAGGTCAGGTTAATGTCATGTACCTCCGAGCTACGTTGACTGTTCATAGAGGCATGTTTCTCGCGGAGGTGAATCACCATATGCAGCGTGTGAAACGGTTTGCGAGGGGTATCCCATGAGATCCTTAAAACAGTCCTTTAAAACTGAGGTTAAAGCACAATGAAGGAATCAGTCTTTAAAAACCAATAAGCCCTGTGCCTCTGTTTCATTACCGTCTCACCTGCTTCACCAATGCAGGCTCTGCAACAGTCGAGACACTGTCAGTAGCTGACCTTCTCTCTGCCTGACTGGTTCACACAGAGGCAGCGCAAGAGAAAGCCGCGCCAGAGACAGACAGAGGCACACACACAGGCAGCTGGTGGGTGGCTCTCCGCGAGTTTCTCTTGCGAGCGGACACATGACCAGGCGGAGTGTATGCTTCAAGAACGAGGCTGAACGCGGCTTGCGACCGGGCACATGAGCAGGCAGTGTGTATGCTTCGAGTGCAAGGGTGGACGCGACAGGACCATCTAGGAAAAATCATGTCGCGAATGTGATTCGCTGTATGCATTGTGTAAAACAGTTTGTTTGTCGCAGATGTGAACCGCTGTATGCGACGTGTAGAACAATTTGTGAGGGGTGTCCCTGTGTCTTTCCAGAAGTGTTCAGCCATCAATAAATAATTATGCGCCGTTTGTTATGCCGGGGGTTCACTATTGTGTTGTATTTTGCTCTCTCCAGAGTTCCATCTTTTCATTCACTTACTGTTGTATTCTCACACTAACCTGTTTTAGACAACCGTGTCTTTCCAGAAGTGTTTACCATTTAATAAACAATTATGCATGAGATTGAGCGTGTGTCTAGGCATGGGTAAGCCGTTGAACCCCATTCGGGCTGCAAACCGTGGAATTGCCACTAAGTGCGACTCATACGCTCCCACTGTTTTCGTCCCTACCCTTTGTACATACCCCCCTCCCACACGTTGACTGTTAATAGAGGCATGTTTCTCGCGAAGGTGAATCGCCATATGCAGCGTGTAAAACTGTTTGCAAGGGGTATCCCATGGGATCATTAAAACATTCCTTTACAACTGAGGCTAAAACACAATGAAGTGAGCAGTCTTTAAAAAACGAGTTTTCAGTTACGACGCACGACCGTGTGCAGCATAGCAAAGTGTTGTACACGCTACATACAGCAATTCGCATCCGCGACAAACATGCGTCTTCTTAGATGCTCCTGCACTTTGTACACACCCCCCTCCCACCTCGCTACGCCGCACGGACGATTGTGTGTTGGTTCGTTCCGTGCATTGTTACAATGTTGCTTTTCTTGCTGATTTATTACATTACTGATTTTGCAAATGTTAAATTTTCTCCCTGTGCTTAAAAATTATTACAAAACCGGCCTGATTATGCGGCGTAAGGTACGCTGCGGGTTGGCTAGTTTACAATAAAACCCAAACACCAGCAATGTCAATAATCTGAGCTTAATTGCTCATAATAACAAATATCTTGGAATTTATGTATTTGAACATGATTGTACAGATTCTACATCAGCAGTAATGCTGGCACAGAGAAATGCTTTAGACTAGTTTCAAATTCTGTCTAGTTTCAGTCACTTTGCCAAGAAAGATATTCTGGTACAACTGTTTGGCTTGTGTATGTTGAATTGCAATGTAACTAATTACAGGTGCTTTGAAGTAGATGGATTGAGAAATTATAAAAATGTTTCCACTGGCATCATTTAACTGAATCAAGAAATCTCAGAATATACCGTGGACTTGTAATTAAATTGTAATGCTTTAAGCATTACCTGCTACAACTATTCTACATGCTGACATAATTAATGACATTATCAAAATATTACAAACTGATAGGTAATAAAATGTTTACTATGTAGAATTAATACCATAAACAAAGAAATAAACTTCTCAACAAGTACACACAAATAAAGGTGCTGTATTGATTTAAATTTAGATTACTAATCTTCAACATAATGTTTTCAATCTATTTATTACTGGATAAACAGAAAGCTGCAGCCTTACCTTTGAATACAAAGGTTTTCCCTAATATTTTTATTTTGTAAGTTAATTAAGAACATTTTCACTATTTAGTATCTCTAAAAGGACAAAACAATATATGATCCAAAGATTCAGTTTATACAGTTGTATTTGAAACTAACAAGCTTCTCATCAGCATATCCTGGCTCAAATGAACATGGCTCTACAAGGTCTGGATCTCCCAAAATCTTGCAACAAGAAACTTCATTATATGTTATCGTTATTATTGAGTTCACCAAGTATTTGACACTACGGCCCCTAATATATGATCAATCTTTCATTAAATATGACACACATTTTGAAAGATAATCAAGGTTTTAACTTGAAATGAAAAAACAACATTTGATTGATAATATAAACAGTATCACCTTTCCAGTTTTCTCAGTATGGATGTTATGTGGGTTTATGTTGCTGAAGGACTTTGTTTAGAAGCAGCTATGCATAGATTAAAATATTCAACTCACAGAGTGATTTTATATTCAACTGGATTGGACTGGTTTAATTTTTATGACTTTATTGAAACTACAGTATCAATTTAAATTCAGAGAAATCTGCAGGTTCACCTCACTTATAGATATTTCTTAAAGTAAAAAAGTGATTGTGATTGGTCAATCGATTACTGTAATGTTTGTTTTTAATGACAGTCTTACCTGGGTCTTTTTGCCTCTGCCATCCACATAAGGTCCATATTGCAAGCAAGTACTGGTATATGAGGATAAGGTGGAGATGTCAAAGGCAGGGTAGGGTTACCATTAGAAAGCAATAAATCCAAAATTAGCTGCAGATTTGTCTCCCATCTGATTGGTTCACCAAAGAGGACTATAGCTAGATTTAAAAAAACAAATACATAAACTCACAATTATTTACTAATTTGAATCCGAACATCCAATAATTAAACATAATTCTAATCTTTTAATGCTAAAATTCTACAATAAAACACTCTATGCTAATTTTTGATAACATGATCTCAATATAGCATAATAAAAGTTATGTGTGAACTTTCTGATTACATACTGAATGTTTTTTTGCATTAAACACAACAGTTTTATTCCATGTTAAACACTGTTTAACTGTAATGCATTTCAATAGTTTGTGGTGTACTTGGCTTTTAAATGAAAACTACCTTTATAAGAATAAACTGTTTTATTTTTAGTGTATGTATTTATTACACAATCAAGGTTTATGCATTAGCAAACGTTGTTACAGCATTTCTCACAATTACTGAACTGCTGTGAATCCACCAGACAAAAATTCCAAATACATAAAAGATAATTCACTTTTTTAAAAATGTCACTTGTCTATAATTAAATACAATGTTCTCCCATTAGGATAAAGACTTATACTTTAAGTGACTTGTAATATTTTAATGGCAAATTTCTTTATAAAGATTATGTGCCTAGTCAATTAACTGTAGATGTTAAACAGATCTGAAGTGGAAAGACCAGATTTAATGTGTATGGATCTAGTTAGTACTGAAATATTATGAACCTAGGAACACCTTTCTACTAAAACATTCATATTCTGAATAAATATGCTTTGATCAAGCAAAACTAAGAAATTAAGTAACAAGTAATTAGGACTCAATGAGCAAACACTTTCAGGACATGAATAAAAAAATATGCTTACACATGAAAGGAAACTGATAAGTTACCTTCAACTGGTGGTATATATTTGGCTGGAGGCAGCTTAAAACACAAAAATGAAGGAATTAATTAAACAGTATGTAAAAGACAAAATATCACAAGCCTTAAAATATACAATCTTCTTTTAATTTCCAGACTTCCTAAATAAAACCAAACTATTAAACAGCTACACTGAACATTTCAATACTATGGTACCTTAAAATATCTTTACTCTTTGATTAATTACTACCATAAAAAAAACTCCATAAATGCATATTTTATAACAGAATTCTAAGAGTTTTATGAAATACATACCATGTCTTTGGGCCTGCGATTATGATCCACAACATCAAGCAGAGGGTAGGCTTCACGTAACATATCAATAGTAACCACATGCTGGAAACCTAAACTAGCAAGAATCTGTTAAGGAAAACATCTCTTTATTTTTTCTAATACACCAATATACAAAACAAAATATATCTTCTGGAACTTTATCCCTTGATCAACTGTTTTGTAAACCTGACCCCAGTCAATAACCACACCTTTTTTGAGAATAGCAAACTTGTTCTTTTTTAAAATGGGTGAATATTCTCCACATGTAAACATAACTACTGTAGTACAATGGATATCTCAGAAGTGTCGGATTATGGAAGTATTCCTTATGATTTTCTCACATAATGCAAAAAATACATTTTACTTAAATATAAAGCAGTAGACAAAAAATGTATTTTAATAATTCATGACAGAATTTTTTATTTAACACTAATGCAATCCTGCCATACAGATTTATTTTTAAGACTTTGGCCATTTTGTGTTGTTTTTCATGGGAATGACCATCTTGTTTATTGTTGCTATAGCTGTTACAACTCTCCTGCTGCTATAAAAGATTGAGGTGAACAAGTCATGTTATCAAAGTTTTTAGTCAAAAATTTAAAATCAATCGAATTGTGCTTCAAAGTCTTTTGGTAAGAAATCCTTATTCCAGTTAAGATTCTGGCCTCTTGCCGTGACTTCTTGTGTAGTGTTTTGGTTTACATGATGGTTTGGTTTTGATTCTCTGGTAATAAACTTAATAAACCCTTTACTAAGCATTTAAAACAAAACACCTTCTCTTTCTCCTGACGTTATCCTTTACTATTTCCCTTCTTGGGGCAGTCGCCTTCAATCCTGCTAAAATGCATGATCTATCTATCTATCTATCTATCTATCTATCTATCTATCTATCTATCTATCTATCTATCTATCTATCTATCTATCTATCTATCTATCTATCTATCTGTCTGTCTGTCTGTCTGTCAAGAAGAACTTCATAGCATTATAAATGTACCTTCAAAAACAGACTTAGCTGGCTGAAGAAAGAATCATTACTAACAAAGCAAATACCATAACAGCAAGTGTTTACTTCCTATCTATAAATTAGCAAGTAACAATTTATTATCAATGTTTAACAAATCCCTAAAGTTATATTTTATAATATCGATAGCCAGACTGTCTGCTGTTGACCGGTCTAACTAACATGGGAACAAAACTAGGTGGCTAGTTAGGAACGTAATATCTTCAGAATCATTCAAAATGACTATTTTCTGAAGCATTGACCATCTATGTTAACATCAAAGAGCTAAATAACAGTATGATAGTTGTTTTTAAAGAGATGAGGCAGAAAATACTATTTAAAAAAAAACACCAAATGAATACCATGAAAGGATACTTTTCAGCTATTTCTGTCATCGGTCCCTGTCCTGAGACAAGAACTCTTTTCTGGTGGTACTGTGTAAACATTTGTAGAGGACTATGAGACATTATAACTTGATGCTTGGACACCTGAAAGATATGAAAACAGACAATAAAAAATGACTGGCAAAAATCATCAAATATTAAATGCTTCAGACAACAGCTACAGTATCTTCTGGCAACAGACTTACATATACTTTTTTTTAAATTATTTTGTCACCAAGAGGAGGAACTAAATGGTGTTTTAAACAGTATCACTAAAGGTACAATTCACCTTTATAACTATATACTATCAGGCACTTCCTTTTTGGCTTGTGAAAGGGATCCATATACAAAATGTACATGCTAATTAAGCTAAACGGTGTACACTGTAACTTCAAAATTAACAAAATTAATTCACACATAGCCTCTTGGATAATTTCTGGTGCTGTCCTAGAGTTACGATAATCATAAATTAACAAACTTTCTGCAATTTTAACATAAAAAATCCAAAATATAATAATACATGATTTGTACTATATAACTAAGTATTTTTCAATAAATAATAATTGTATATGTGCTGTTGGTCCTGATCATTTTAAGGCTATGTAGTGTGTTACAGATTGTAATATGCTTTGAAACTTACCATACACCAAAATAATTAGCGGTAATAAGGGCCGCAGTCAATACTGTATATAGAATTAACTTTATATAACTATTTTCTGCTGTTAGAAATTGAATAAACAAAAACAACACAAATCATTAAACAAAAAAGTAACAATGTATTCTGATCAATAGCAAGTAGTACACTACTGTATATGTAAATATTTCTGATTTAACAATAATTTGACACGTCTCATTATATTTAAAAAAACAGTAATTAAAAGAGGTTAGCTGATTCATGATACAATTGACTGGAATGTGCAATCTAAAATATTTTAAAGAAAAATAAAAAAGACTTTAAATTTTTGCTGAAAATGTATTTTAAAAGTCTATATAATTTATGACGACATTAAACTAAAATAAAGCTAATTTTACCTGAACATCAAGTACACTGGAGAGAAGCTCTGCTTTGGACTGGCGCATGCTGTTTCCTGCATTTGTTACAAAAACAACTGGTACCTGAAATTCACCATTTCGATCTACTAGTTTCCGCATGGCCTCCTTTGCTCCAGGAATTGGGGTGTGTCCTCTTAAAAGCACACCATCTATGTCAAACAGGATGCCAAAACTGGACTGATTCTTGAAAATATAATTAAATATTCATGTGATGAAACTGAATACATATAATAGTGCGCAATATATAAAAAATAAAAATGTTAAGATCCAAGTGCAGCTAGGCAAATACAAAATATCAATGCATAAAAACATCACATGACTAGTTGGCATGGCAGATAATTATTACACAACAACCACATAAAATAATTAAACACAGAGGCACAAGTCATCAAAACCTTTGGTAAAATTTGAGATCCAGGGATGTTATATATCATGCATATATACAAACTCTGAAAGAAATTATTTGTACCAGCATTATTCTATTATGAAAACATAAAACACATAACAAGGACCTTTCAAACAGTTGATTACTTGTGCAAATAAACTATATAAAGAAACGCTACTGCCTGCTGGGTTCAAATCCTACAACTGGTAATTGCTTCCATGGGTTCTCATCCTGGACTCAAGGTTTAAAAACATGCCTGTCATGTTCATTGGCAATTTTAAATTGGCTCCATGTGAATCTGAGGATGAGTATGTGTGAGTGATGGACCTGTGATAGACTGGTGCCTTGTGAACAGGGTTGTTTCCTCCCTTGCTGAATTTGGGATAGGCTGTACCACAATGCAAATCTTAAATTGATTAATTGGGCTTGAGAATATTGCTTTATGCTAAATTATATTTAGCCAATAGAAAAAATATGGATTTCACATAAAATCACTTTTATTCATTTGTCTTCCTGTTTGTTTGTTTCTTTTTGTCTTTTTTTATAATTTATACAACTAAGATTTGTTGTGTTATACATTTACATTTTTTTTAAATATTTGCAGTTTAGCATGCATTAAAATAAATCTACTTTGGGCATGAAATACACCTCTGGTAAACCACATTTATTTTACAACTAACTGAGAGCCCATCTAATGGGCAGATTACAAGTGATTCAGTGTTTACTGATTAGATAACAAGTGATTCAGTAATTACATTGCCAAAATTTTATCATGCCATAGTTGGAGGTTTCAACAGGTTACAAAAAAGTCAACCTGATGACGCCAGTATCCTGAGTTAAACCAAAGCTGTGACCATATTATGTATACTTGGCTTATCTACACTGGCTTCATGTCCAGTTCTGTCCATCTAGCTAACTCACTTATCCAGGAGAGTGTTGTAATGCAGTGGGAAGCTAAAGCCGGCAATCAAAGAGTGCCAGTCCATTGCAGTGCTAACTCACATACACACAGGCAAATTTAGCAATGCCAGCTCACCTAACCTGCCACTGTCATATAGGAGTTTCTGTGACACTTTGGAATACTTGTCTCAGCAACTACCACCATATAAACCTGTTACAGAATTGAAAAAGTCTAATTTGTGTCTTTCTTACTGTTTTAAACCTCTTGTTAAGCTATGCTTAGCAAAAGTTGTATCAATTTCATTCCTATTTCCCAGACCCTTCCTCCAAGGTCTGTTCAAGGGGCACCATCTGCCTTGATGTTCAAATCCAGCCTTAAGACAAACACTGTTCTCCCTAGCTTTTTGATTCCTGTTTGCTCATTTTTGTGTTTTTTCTATTCATAGTGAGTAATTTATGTATTTTTTTCCATTGTTACTGTGTCATTTATACCTTGTTTTTGATTGGTACATTTCCTTTTAAAATATTCAAACAAATACTGGACAGATTTAATTCTAAGCTTGCCCTTGGTAGACTATATCTCAGTACTGAATTTTTAGTTTTTACTTGTATTCGTTGTTTTGATATTACTCCACAGATTAGCTGAATATTTGTATGTTATAGAAATTAGTTTACATTATATTATTTTCTGTTTCTGTAAAGTGCTTTGTGATACTGTTAGTAGTGATACAAAAAAAACACTGATCAGGTATACAGCAATGCACATCCTATAACAGAGATGAGAAAACTGGAGGCCATTTTCCACAAAAAAAGGATACATGTGTTTACTTGGCTTCTGCGATGACGCTTTGCCTCATAATGCAGACTCCCAGGGCTCATTTACATGTAAAAGCACAAAGTAGCTTTCTATGTAAAGTGGCTAGTAAAGGAGAGCCAGACTGTGAAAACTATACGTGTCTCAACTCTCTAGAACTGTCATGTGTAAACAATATCTACAAGTTTACCAGTCATTCCTATAGCAGATACAGTGTGAATTCTGCCATATTCCTGGGCTAATTAACTACAGGAAATGGTTCTTGTGTATGAGTCAAGAGATGCATTCGTCCATTGCTTTGCTTTCTGCTGAGAAGAACACATCATATAAACCTGCCATTTGAAAAATGACACGTTATTTTAAAAAATACATGTTAAGCTGGATTTCCAGTTTTAGGTTACTGAGAAATGAATGGCAGGGTAACATTTATGGAATTCACATTAGAGTGCTAAATGTACAGACTAAATGAATAAAAGTATTAAGAAATATATAAACGCCATAAGTTTCTCAAATCAAAGTGATCTAATTTAGGGTCATGGGAGCCAATCTCAGCAGTATGAGGTACAAAGATGAAACCAGCACTGGACCGAAAACCAGTCCATCTTATGGCAAACTCACAGCGTCAATGTGATAATACTAGTGAACCAAACACGTATTTGGGGGATTTAAGAGTAAAACATAAGGATCAAGAGAAAAACCTCGGACTCGGGAAGAATGTGTAAATTACACATGGGGAGCGACACCGATATCGAACATGATCTGTGAAGCAACAGTGTTAAAGGCTGCCTTGATGTATAAAGTCAAAATTGGGGAAATCAACGTTGACTCTAAAATACATAGATAATGAACAGTTTTGCACTGCATAAATGAACGTGTCTTATACTTTTAACGTGGCGCTTTTCTCGGTATTTTGCTTGTTACATTATATTGATTGAATACCCTTTTTTGATTAGATCATCGATGGACACGAACGCCTTTATTTTTACGGACAGAACTGGTACCAACAAGATTTTCAGTTTACAAGTATGGAGGAAAAAACACTACTGCGATGAACCTGTACACGTAAATATCCTAAAATGGAAAAGGCAGCGTCCAATCGTAAATCACAATATGTGCACATGGCCGATCATTTTCGAGTAGCCTGTTTATATACGAAAGTGATCTCGGCATATATACTTCTAAGACTAATACAAACTGCCACCTACCCGTGTGTAAAAGCGGCAAGAAGAACCTGTCAAACATCTCGAACGAAATGAGGTGAAGTCTCTGACAGCGCTGAGGCGTGAAGTATTTACAAATGACCTGCCTATTCTAAAAATGTTTATTCCTTCTCGTAAAACTGACATTATAAATAGAAAACGAGAAAATGATGAGATTAAATACAATGTCTAATGTGCAAATGTTACGTCCAGCTTTTACTAAAACAGGCAAAGCGACAACCCTACAACAATGAGGTCATCAATACTGACCAATGAAAATGCACCCTAGGTGACACGTGAATTAAACAAACAAATCAAAATTAAGACTACAATGCCCAGTAAGCCCAATATTCATATCTTAAGGAGTTGCTGCCATAGATTGCCGCATTGTATCCAGTTTCGGGTGTCCCGCCCATTGGTGCATTTATTTAAAACGAAAATCAACATGGAGGAATTGTTAAACTTAGGGAATTATTTTCTGAAAGCCGTTTTCGTATGTTTTATTAACGGAAATTTATTTTTAAATAAGATAGCGCGCAGTTTCAAGCCCTATCCTTGTTTGCACGAAAGAATTATACATTTTGTCGGTAAGGTTCCGTATGGTATACCCCGCCACTTTCTCCCTTATCTTTTTCCCCGAACAGGAGATATTCGAATAAGCCACGCCTCTTTACAAATTCCACTCCGCTACCATTTTTTTTGTCTTATGCAACCTGCAGGTTGTTTACTTCAGCCGGAAGTATTTGATTTCATTTGGGGTTTAGACTGTTTACAAACTGAAGACGACAGGGTGTAGTTATTGCTGCCGAATTCAAGTGTTTAACACGGTTTTTTTATTTTTTTATGAACTACGAATCTTTCACATTTCTTCGCGGTTCCTTCTGTACGTTTAAATTCAATATGCTGTTCTATTCCGCTTTGAATTCCTGATTATTATATTTATATAGTGCAATTTCTTCGTTGTTTTCACTCTTTCTGCCCGTTGGCTCTCATGTGGAGAGGGAAGCGTGATGCGTCAAAGACGTGCAATGATAATCTACTGTAAAGGCATGCTGTGAATAATTGCTATTGGGCAATGCCAAAAAGTGTTTTTTGTTTTTTGATAGAAATGTGTACCTTGTGACAGCCCTCCACATCGAGAACAAACACCAAGGAGGCCTAAAGGGAGCATGTGCTGAACTGGAATAAAGATAAACAAAAACGGCACCTTTATTAATTAAATGAATACACAAGAGGGATGAACAGCGAGGACTGAGAAAGGTACAAGTAAACAGAAAACAATAAACACTGCAGTGTCTCTTAACAATCTGGCTGTACTTGATGGTTTATTTACTGAATTGTGTGGTTCCTTGTAAAACCACTGCTGATTAAGCACCGTTTCATTCTGGGAAGGGTTCTTTGCACATAGTGTTGGCTCTTTATGCTTAAAAACGCCCTAATAAGTAGATAAGCAGTGAAATCTTTAATGTTTGATAGGTTACCTAGAAGGGTAATAATAGGTAAAGAGAACATGGACTTAGCCTGTATTACTTTCTAATTAGATATCATCAATGACTCTGTCCTCTTAGATAGTCTTATGAATGTGGTTGGTATTCAAGGTACTGCTGTAGAGCTGTTTAGTTCCTATCTAAGAGACAGGACTTTATGAGTAAGGATTGGTGGCTTTTCTTCTTCAGCGCCTATCACCTGCGAGGTTCCTCAGGGTTCCATTTTGGGCCCTGTCTTCCATCCATCCATCCATCCTCTTCCGCTTATCCGAGGTCGGGTCGCGGGGGCAGCAGCTTGAGCAGAGATGCCCAGACTTCCCTCTCCCCGGCCACTTCTTCTAGCTCTTCCGGGGGAATCCCGAGGTGTTCCCAGGCCAACTGGAAGACATTATCCCTCCAGCGTTTCCTGGGTCTTCCCCAGGGCCTCCTCCCGGTAGGACGTGCCCGGAACACCTCGCCAGGGAGGTGTCCAGGAGGCATCCTGATCAGATGCCCGAGCCACCTCATCTGACTCCTCTTGATGCAGAGGAGCAGCGGCTCTACTCTGAGCCCCTCCTGGATGACTGAGCTTCTCACCCTGTCTTTAAGGGAAATCCCAGACACCCTGTGGAGGAAACACATTTCAGCCGCTTGTATTCGCAATCTCTTTCTTTCGGTCACTACCCATAGCTCATGACCATAGGAGAGGGTAGGAACGTAGATGGACTGGTAAATTGAGAGCTTTGCCTTACGGCTCAGCTCTTTTTTCACCACAACAGACCGATGCAGAGCCCACATCATCGCAGACGGCGCACCAATCCACCTGTCGATCTCACGCTCCATTCTTCCCTCACTCATGAACAAGACCCCAAGATACTTGAACTCCTGTACTTGGGGCAAGATCTCGCTCCCAACCCTGAGAGGGCACTCCACCCTTTTCCGGCTGAGGACTATGGTCTCGGATTTGGAGGTGCAGATTCCCATCCCAGCTGCTTCCTACTCAGCTGCGAACCGATTCAGAGAGAGCTGAAGATCACAGCCTGATGAAGCAAACAGGACAACATCATCTGCAAAAAGCAGATCCTGTGTCCACCAAACCGGACCCCCTCAACACCCCGCTGCGCCTAGAAATTCTGTCCATAAAAGACCTTCTCCTCGAACCGCCACCTTATTGTGGTGGAAGAGTTTGCGTGTCCCAATGATCCTAAAAGCTCTGTTGTCCGGGGGTTTATGGTAGGGTCACCCAAGGCAAACTGATCCTAGGTGAGGAATGAGACAAAGAGCGGTTCAACCAAACCTCCTATGAAGAACAAAAACCTTGGATGACGTTTTCCCTCGCCCGGATGTGGGCCCCCTCTGGAGCCAGGCCTGGAGTTGGGGCTCGATGGTGAGCACCTGGTGGCCAGGCCTGCACCCATGGGGCTTGGCCAGGCACAGCCCGAAGAGGCAATATGGGTCCCCCTTCCCATGGGCTCACCACCTGTAGGAGGGGCCAAGGAGGTTGGGTGCAGTGTGAGTTGGGTGGTGGCCGAAGGCAGGGACCTTGGTGGTCCGATCCTCGGCTACAGAAGCTGGCTCTTGGGACGTGGAATGTCACCTCTCTGAAGGGGAAGGAGCCTGAGCTAGTCGAGAGGTTCAGTCTAGATATAGTCGGGCTCACCTCAATGCACAGCTTGGACTCTGGAACCAATCTCCTTGAGAGAGGCTGGACTCTCTACCACTCTGGAGTTGCCCCCAGTGAGAGGCGCTGAGCGGGTGTGGGCATACTTATTGCCCCCTGACTTGGAGCCTGTTCATTGGGGTTTACCCTGGTGGACGAGAGGGTGGCCTCCTTTCACCTTCGGGTGGGGGGACGGGTCCTAACTGTTGTTTGTGTGTATGCGCCGTACAGCAGTTTGGAGTACCCACCCTTTTTGGAGTCCCTAGATGGAGTGCTAGAGGGCATACCTTCTGGGGACTCCCTCATACTGCTGGGAGACTTATACGCTCACGTGAGCAATGACAGTTAGACCTGGAAGAGTGTGATTGGGAGGAATGCCCCCCCCGAATCGAACCCGAGCGGTGTTTTGTTATTGGACTTTTGTGCTCGTCACGGATTGTCCATAACAAACACCATGTTCAAGTATATGGGTGTTCATATGTGCACTTGGCACCAGGACACCCTAGGCCTCAGTTCAATGATCGACTTTGTGATCATGTCATCGAACTTGCAGCCACATGTCTTGGACACTCGGGTGAAGAGAGGGGCAGAGCTGTCAACTGATCAGCACCTGGTGGTGAGTAGGCTTCGATGGTGGGGGAGGATGCCGGTCAGGCCTGGTAGGCCCAAACGTGCTGTGTGGGTCTGCTGGGAACGTCTGGCAGAGTCCCCTGTCAGAAGTAGCTTCAACTCACACCTCCGGCAGAACTTCGACCACGTCCCGAGGGAGGTGGGGGACATCAAGTCTGAATGGGCCACGTTCCGTGCCTCTATTGTTGAGGCAGCTGACCGGAGCTGTGACCGTAAGGTGGTTGATGCCTGTCGTGGCGGCAAACCCCGAACCTGTTGGTGGACACCGGCGGTGAGGGATGTCATCAAGCTGAAGAAGGAGTCCTACCGGACCCTTTTGTCCTGTGGGACTCTAGAGGCAGCTAATAGGTACCGGCAGGCCAAGCGGAATGCAGCTTTGGTGGTTGCCGAGGCAAAAACTTGGGCGTGGGAGGAGTTTGGGGAGGCCATGGAGAATGACTTTTGGATGGCTTTGAGGAGATTCTGGTCCACCATCCAGCGTCTCAGGAGGGGGAAGCAGTGCAGTTGTCAACACTGTATATGGTGGGGATGGTGCGCTGCTGACCTCGACTCGGGACGTCGTGGGTCAGTGGGGGGAGTACTTCGAAGACCTCCTCAATCCCACTAACATGCTTTCCAATGAGGAAGCACAGCCTGGGGACTCGGAGGTGGGCCTCTCCGTCTCTGGGACTGAGGTCACCGAGGTGGTCAAAAAACTCCTTGGTGGCAGTGACCCGGGGGTGGATGAGATACGCCCGGAGTTCCTCAAGGCTCTGGATGTTGTAGGACTGCCTTGGTTGACACGTCTCTGCAACATCGCATGGACATCGAGGACAGTGCCTCTGGATTGGCAGGCTGGGGTGGTGGTCCCTCTCTTTAAGAAGGGGGACCGGAGGGTGTGTTCCAACTACAGAGGGATCACACTCCTCAGCCTTCCTGGAAAAGTCTATTCGGGGGTTCTGAAGAGGAGGGTCCATCGGATAGTCGATCCTCGGATTCAGGAGGAACAGTGTGGCTTTCATCCTGGTTGCGGAACAGTGGACCAGCTCTGCACCCATAGCAGGGTCCTGGAGGGTGCATGGGAGTTTGCCCAGCCAGTCTACATGTATTTTGTGGACTTGGAAAAGGCGTTCGACTGTGTCCCTCGGGGAATCCTGTGGGGGGTGCTCCAGGAGTATGGGGTACCGGACCCCTGATAAGGGCTGTTCGGTCCCTGTACAACCGTTGTCAGAGCTTGGTCCTCATTGCCAGCAGTAAGTCGAACTCGTTTCCAGTGAGAGTTGGACTCCGCCAGGGCCCTGTATTGTTCTCTTAATTAATTTTTTTTAAATATAATGTTTATTTTCACTGGTATGCAGATGACATTCAATTATATCTGCCACTAAAATATGATGAATTTCCAAACACAATTATTACTTGTTTAGGGGATGTTTAGTAGCGAATGTCAAAAAATTTTCTACAAATAAATGAAAAAACTAAAATTATTATTTTTGCTTCCTCAAATCCTATCAGCAGTATCAGAAATAGTTTAGGACCTTGGCCAGCAAATGTGTGCACCCATGTTAGAAACTTTGGAATCATCTTTGATCAATATTTTACATTTGACAAGCAAATTAACTGTGTGGTGAAAGGCACTTTATAAATAAAATATCAATTGATTGATTGATATTGACATTTGGTCAAGTTTTAAGTCTCAATGTCCTTTACTTATTTTACTGTGATGTTTAAAGTGTTTTCTCAGAGTTCAAAATTCTTTCCTTGGCATCTGATTAGTTCAGAAAGGTCCTCATTCACTTTGTGACTAATTCACTCCTTTCTACGATATTAAAATACAGCATAAAGATGAAATAAGCACTCATCTATTCGATAGAAGCAAGTACCTGTATGCAGAGTTTTCATCTGGAAGTAACAGATTAGTAGGAATAGTAATTTCTTTCATCACATATTCACACGTTTGTTCCTGCATTGTGCCCCGTGCTGGCTGGGATTGGTTCCAGCAGACCCTGTGTTAGGATATAGTGGGCTGGAAAATGACTGACTGACTGACATATTCACACAGATTTGTAAGTAACTAGCTTTCTGCTTTCTGTAAGGGCTAGTAACATAACATTATAATGCTTCACCCTAATAATAACATAACATATAGTATGTTATCATACTCAGAATAACCAATCCAAGGCTAGTCTTGATATTCGTCTTTAAACTGAAGCAGGACTGACCTAACCTACAAAAATATTAAGCAGTAATAAAGATGGGTGTACTTAATAGTTAAGAGGCTTTTCAACAGGCTTGGGTGAACTTCATATTTGTTGTGTGTTCTAGCTTTCTGAGATCCTTTTTTGATTTTGATTTGACATACACTACGTTTTTAATCCCAGAGGGGGGATTGCTATGAGCAGAGATTTTTTTTAATATAGTTTACATTAACAGCCCTTGATCTTAGATTGGTCAAGGTTCTCACTAAACACACACATATCAAAACACGCACGAGAACTAGAGCACAACGTAGATGGCACAAAAATAAAATATGATTCTAATACCAGTGGTCTTGAGTACAGAGTTTGTTAGTCATGGAGAATCCCCTGAGGTTGGCAGTACAAATGGCTATGCATCATGGCATAGAGTCATGTGCGTTGTTAATATAATGTCCTGTAACACAACCATCCAAATATTGTGCAGTTGATTTTCCAAGAAGACAGCAGTTCAGAAAAGCTTTGGGATAGACTAGTATATTATCGTGGGATGAGCCTACAGACTCTTATCTATAAGCACTGTTTATTAGTGATGCCTATACTACAGATCTTGACTTTGCTGATGATTGTGTGATCTTCGCGGAGTTAATGGAGGCTCTGATCGGGACGCTCGAGAGACTGAGTGAGGAGTCTGAGTGTCTGGGCTTGTGAGTGTCCTGGATAAAAACCAAGATCCAGGCCTTTAATGACCTCTTGGGCACAGCCATCAGCAGTGTGGCTGTTTGCGGAGAGAGTGTTGACCTTGTTGAGAGGTTTACTTACCTTGGCAGTGACATTCATGTCTCAGTAGATGGATTGGTAGAGTACTGGGGGTCATGAGGTCTCTGGAAAGGGGTGTGTGGCACTCCCGATATCTATGCAAAAGGACGAAGGTCCAAGTCTTTAGAGTCCTGGTGCTTCCTGTCTTGCTATATGGTTGTGAGAAATGGACGCTATCCAGTGACCTGAGATGAAGACTGGACTCCTTTGGTACCGTGTCTCTCCAGAAAATCCTTGGGTACTGTTGGTTTGACTTTGTGTCGAATGAGCGGTTGCTCATGGAGTCCCGAATGAGGCACATTACCTGCATTGTGAGGGAGCATCAGTTATGGCACTACGACCATGTGACACGTTTCCCCAAGGTTGATCCGGCTCGTAAGATCCTCGTTGGGGACCCGAGTGGCTGAACCAGGCCAAGGGGACGCCCACGTAACACCTGGCTGCGGCAGATAGAGGGGTCATTTCCGGAGGGCGGGACTGGACCACGTGTCTGCCTGGGGGGTTGCAAACTGGGATCCCAAGTTTTTTAGCAGTGTAGTGGGTGCGGCAAAGCACTGTACCAGTGCATTCTCCCCAACTTGACTATACTGCTCGTCATTTTTGATTACTCCACATAGGGACTCACTAGCTTTGGTTTGGACAACACATGAATGTTACTGGGGCATGTGGAGGCTGGCACACCTTGGTTAAAGCCACTTACCAACCAATGATGCATTTAATCTCAACATAAGGTCCATTTCTTTTTGGAATGTCTTCTCTCCACTTACTCTGGGAGATATACAGTAGTGGCAATTTTACCATACTAGGTGCCCTCTTGCTTACTTTATAACTTCAGTCACTCTAGATATAAAAACAAAGTATAAACATTTTTAAAGCATAGAATAAATAGAATAGTAGCAGTAGAAGAACATCTATCACAATCTGGATATATACTGCTCAAAAGAATTAAAGGAACACTTTTTAATCAGAGTATAGCATAAAGTCAATGAAACTTATGGGATATTAATCTGGTCAATTAAGTAGCAGAGGGGGTTGTTAATCAGTTTCAGCTGCTGTGGTGTTAAAGAAAATAACAACAGATGCACTAGAGGGGCAACAATGAGATGACCCCCAAAACAGGAATGGTTTAACAGGTGGAGGCCACTGACATTTTTCCCTCCTCATCTTTTCTGACTGTTTCTTCACTAGTTTTGCATTTGGCTACAGTCAGTGTCACTACTGGTAGCATGAGGCGATACCTGGACCCTACAGAGGTTGCACAGGTAGTCCAACTTCTCCAGGATGGCACATCAATACGTGTCATTGCCAGAAGGTTTGCTGTGTCTCCCTGCACAGTCTCAAGGGCATGGAGGAGATTCTAGGAGACAAGCAGTTACTCTAGGAGAGCTGGAGAGGGCCATAGAAGGTCCATAACCCATCAGCAGGACCAGTATCTGCTCCTTTGGGCAAGGAGGAACAGGATGAGCACTGCCAGAGCCCTACAAAATGACCTCCAGCAGGCCACTGGTGTGAATGTCTCTGACCAAACAACCAGAAAGACTTCATGAGGGTGACCCAAGGGCCCCATGTCCTCTAATGGGCCCTGAGCTCACTGCCCAGCAGCATGCAGCTCGATTGGCATTCGCCATAGAATACCAGAATTGGCAGATGCACCACTGGTGCCCTGTGCTTTTTACAGATGAGAGCAGGTTCACCCTGAGCACGTGACAGAAGTGAAAGGGTCTGGAGAAGCCATGGAGAACATTATGCTGCCTGTAACATCATTCAGCATGAGCAGTTTGGTGGTGGGTTAATGATTGTCTGGGGAGGCATATCCATGGAGGGTCACACAGACTGCTACAGGCTTGACAAAGGCACCTTGGCTGCCATTAGGTATCAGGATGAAATCCTTGGACCCATTGTCAGACCCTATGCTGGTACAGTGGCTCCTGGTGCACGACAATTCCTGGCCTCATGTGGTGAGAGTATGCAGGCAGTTCCTGGAGGATGAAGGAATTGATACCATTGACTGGCCACCACACTTCCCTGACCTAAATCCAATAGAACACCTCTGGGACATTATGTTTTGGTCCATCCAATGCCACCAGGTTGCACCTCAGACTGTCCAGGAGCTCAGTGATGCCCTGGTCCAGATCTGGGAGGAGATCCCCACAACACCATCTGTCATCTCATTAGAAGCATGCACCGATGTTGTCAGGCATGTATACAAGAACACAGGGGCCATACAAAGTGCTGCATACAATTTTGAGTTGCTGCAATTAAATTTTGGCAAAATGGACTAGCCTGACACATAATTTTTTTCACTCTGATTTTTGTGGCGTCTTTGAATTCAGGGCTCTGTAGGTTGATCATTTTCATTTCCATCAAACGATGTGGCATCCTTTCGTTCCTAACACATTACCCAGTCTATATCAGTATAGATATCCAGGAGGATTTCTTTTTCCCATTGAGATCTGATGTGTTTTCAAAGTGTTCCTTTAATTTTTTGAGCAGTTTATATATATATATATATATATATATATATATATATATATAGTCTTAGAAAACTTACTAAAAATAAGCCTTTATTTTAATAAACATTGTCTGGAAGCTTTAAGATCCAGCAATTAGGCTGATAAACGAGTTGCATTCTTCAATGTCCAGATGAATTGTTCTTTTTCTTTGATGTATCCATGTCTCTGACATTATTTTTTCTTGATTATCTCTTTTACTGAACTTATGAGGCTCTTTTCCATCATCCAAGGTTCATAAAACTAAAACCATTATAGTTTCAGTTCCGCATTATAGATAGTAACAAAAACATGCATATCCAAGCAATACCTTAGACTTACAATATGGCAGAGCTTTTACATTTTAAAGTACTTATCCAACCATTCAGGTAATTGTTAAGCAACCACAAACGCTTTAACAGACAAGTAATGTGAAACCTGTTTAGTGTAACTTCCTGTTTCAGCACAGAAAAGGAGTAAAGTTTATTTGTTAAAGACCACTTTTTAAATGTTAGAAGAAATTAACCGCTCCTTCCTCCAACAATAGTTGGAAAGAGTTTGATTATCCATTAATATTATTGTTGAGCTCTGGTGGGCTGACATTTGTAGATTCAGATTTGCAAAGATTTGTAAATAGAACCAAAATAGAGTCTATCACAGTCACTCTGAACAAAAGTCAAGACAGCTTATTTAACTTATCTATATAAATACAGGGTATATAAAATCCAACGTCTGTCTGTTTGTATGTTTGTCTGCTTTTCGTGAGAGAACTACTTAACGGATTTAGGTTTTTTTTCCTATAATTTGCTTGAACATTCCAGTTGATTTTGCGACTTCTCTCATTGTGCTAAGTATCATAGTTTGCTTGTGGTACCGATTTATTTGTGAAACTCCAAGAGAGATGCAGTGGGCCGAGGAGATGGGGGTGCCAGCCTTCATTCGAGTCGCTCTACCTCTCGCCACATGCGGCAGTGTACCTTGTCTCTGCTTAGTTAGGGATACCTGTTTGTTCAACTGACATTATCGTCTAGAGATTGTTAAGGAGTAACGTTTGACGTTTTTGAGAGAGAGATCAGAGCTACATGTGTTTTAGAGGGTAGCTGCTGATTGCCAGAGATACCACAGTCACATGCTTTTCTTCCCATGCGGGAGACACTCTCCCGTCAGAGAAGAACACAGATGCAGTGCCAACTTTTCACTACTATGTGGGCAGAGCTGCGTGGGACAAGTAGTTTATTAATATAATGTCCATAATTGAGATTTTTATCATCCCATACTGTATCAACTAGCTGAGACCCCAGAATGTACCACAGATGTTCTGTTTACACAACAGGCTAGACAAATGTGCAGACATTATACGGATGGAAGCCATATATGGTTGAGCTTTCTTCTACTGGAAAATTGCACAATCAGGAATTCCTTAAAAGTTATATGGCAAGTGACAGGCCTGCCTTTGCATGCTGTTACACCGTTAAACTTGAATAGCAAGAAGCAGAAGCAACCGACTGCCACAAGCAAGGAAGCCCCACTTTTTGAGTAAATATTCCTTTCTGAAGTTCATAAAATATTTAAGAGTGAAACATGTAGTATCCATCTCTGCTGCTTTAAGTACTCAGGTTTTTAGTGTGGTAACAGATCTTGAAAGTCTGGTTTGTATGCACTGACAAGCTGCTACAACGTTTTTGGCCATGTTGACTTTATTACTAGTGTAAGCATCCATGAAGTTCAACTGATATTCAATACATCACTGTGGTCTATGTATTCAATAAGATTTGCACTCCTATAACCTGTTTATGAAATATTTCCTTCCATGTACCATATATTTTACTTCTAGGCATTATTATATTACAATTATTTCTTTTTGATTTCATTTTGGCTACATATTCATGCTATTTGTTTTCGGTACTATGTAGTATTCATTTATAAGAAAAGTTGTTTTTTGGTTCTGCCAGGTGAAAACACAGAGAAAGTTTTATTTTAAAGTTGTTAAATGTATTACAACACCCTGATATTTTAGAACCCCAGACATGTTGCAGTACCAGGACAAAGTGATACCTATCAAACAAAGAGCACTTGAACTAACAGAGACAACATTTATCTTAGTGATATTTATTTTGAGCTTTTCTAAATGCAAACTAAATATAAAACCTGCTATTTCTGTTGTGACTAGTCTTTATTCTTATTGTGGTTGTTGCTGTGATGGCTTCGAGGCAATACACTAAGCAGAACAACTTTACTACAGTGCATTTTCCAGCACTGAACCCAGTCCATCCTTGGAGCTAATGAAGATTTGCTAATGTTTTCATCATAGCAAATTGACATACTGGGAGTTATGCAGAGCTGTCCCTAAGTCAGAGAAATGAAGAAGCAATAATGACATACTGTATATACTGTACCTAGTAGTACAGTACTAGTTTTGCAGGTAGAGCAGTGGCAGACCTGTAAATTTTAAGACTACTGGGAAATTAACGTGTTGACACTGATTCAAAGCTCTTTTACTGCTAGGGTACAGCATTTCAACTATTTCTAAAGAGATTTCAGCGTGGTCTTTTAGTTAGAGTTACAACGCTAAAGCAGTTATGGTATTTGGAATACTATGGCTATTCCCTGGACCATTATATTGCTACAAGTTAATTACAATCAGATGCATTACACTAATAAACAATATGCGGTTAGTTTCAGTGTATTTATAAAGCCGCGTCAGAAAAATAAGGTGTAACCACACAGGAACAGTAGCATTGCTTTGACGCTGGGTGCCGCCAGTCTGCAAAACCGAGCGGAGAACTTGCGTACGACAAGGTATGAGGTACCGTGGAAAAGTGCGTGGCTTTACGCCAAGTGTAGGTTTTATACATCGCGATTTGAACGTGGAAAATTTCTTACGCAACATTTTTGTATGTACGCACCATTTATACATGGCCCCTTGTCTTTGTTGGAAAGGCACCTTGCACCGTAGAGGCAGTTCAGCCAATTGCAGATTTTGCTCAATCATCAGAAAAAACAAAAACAGGATTATTTGGCTACACAGAACAGAATACTGAGCACGTCAATAAAAATTCAATTTGTATGTTATTTTAGTCTGTTTCTTGGTGAGCTATATGTATCCACACATGGTTTTGTGGCTGGGAAAAATCTACTATATAGTGGTAGCAGTGTGTATTTGGACAGCATCTGATGCCATCACCCAAGTGGCTACCAATAGCTGTGCCAATATGGTCTAGGAGGCAAAGCCCTCACTCACTCACTCACTCGCTTATTCCTTACAGCTTACTTACAAAAGTTAAGCAGGTTTCATTTCGAAATTCAACGCGTAACGGTCATAACGGTCAACAACGTCCGCCATGTTGAACTTTCTTATTTATGGCCCCATCTTCACGAAATTTGGTAGGCGGCTTCCCTGCGCTAACCAAAACCATTGTACGTACTTATTTCGATGGTATGATGCCACTGTCAGCTGCCATATTGAACTTTTCAACGGTCTTTGTTACTTATGGGCCCATCTTCAAGAAATTTGGTACGCGGGTTCCCAAGGCTGATTCCTACTTGCGTACATATATACGTCCATAGCCTGCAGCTCGGTCACCGTGTGAGGCGGCGTTGGGTCCCCCATCCCAATGCCTCCCACGTTGTTGGCTGCCTGCCTATATAAGGCCGTCCGTTGTTCCAGTCTCTACATTCCCTTCCTTGCTACGCCACAGGATTCACGTCTCGCTGCTGATAACTACAGCCTTTTAATTTAATCCACAGCTTCTCTGCGGTTTTATTGTTCATTTATTATGATTATAGTTATTGTGTAGGTATTTTAGACTTACTTTACATTGTTCAGGTACCCATTTCCTTTATCGTTCCAACCGTACCCCCATTAACATGTCTATCGAGGTGATCACCATCGATCAAAGAACTGTCACTTTCCGAGTGGTTTCCATGCCTGGAGATGCCGCCTGCCTTTTCCATTCTCTTTGTTACATATTGCACGGCCATATCAGGCTCACTCTTGATATCCGGAGGAACATTGTGTCTTATGTATTGAATGACTGGGACAGGTTCAAGGTGTGGACTGATGACGGTACAGGAAATAATTATACTACACAGTAGCATTATAAGAGTGAAATGCTTAAACCCTTCACCTATGGATCTGCATGTGAGTTGATGGCTGCAGCTGAATTGTTTGGTTGTCGCTTTCAAGTGTACCGAAATGGCCAAATGTTTTACACCTTTAGACAACTGCCAGTGCCTCTTAAACATCTTAGATTCACAGGTGACGATCTGAGTAGTGGACACTTTGATGTTTATGAATGTTTAAACTCTCAAAAGCTGGATGTGAAGTTATCGATGAAACCGGTTGTATGCTTACAACGCTTGACAGATGCCGAATGTCACTTCAACACAACAAGTCCAGCAAATACTAACGTAATTGAAACAAACCATGAAACTCAAACCGATTATGACAGCAGCAATCCAAGATGTGAGATTTGAAACAAGATTATTGTTCACATGGCCAACTGTACGTTGCATGCTCAAGAGTAAGCTCAGCGCACAGCTTGGTTATATTACAACCGGAGGGCCGTACTCACAATGTGGTATACAAAGAGATCCTTAACAAATAATTATTGGTATATTTTCCCTCAGTTTAAAAAGGTTTAATTTTCTTCTTAATAAAAATTTTAAGGCAGTACTTCGCCGCTGCGAAGCGTGGGTATTTTGCTAGTGTTCTTATAAAATTCAAAGGAAATTAGGTAAATGAAGACAGGCAAAGCACCAGTAAATAGTGCATGATGTGTATTTAATGTGCAACTGAGAAATAAACCTTCTGTGTTAGAGCCATCACAATGTTTCTCAACAAGGCCGTTTAAAATGTAAACATTTTTTTTGCCCTGGAGAAACTATGGTAGAGTGTAATTACAATGTGTGCACAATTATTAGGCAAGTTGTATTTTTGAGGATTAATTTTAATATGGAACAAACACAGTGCTATCAGTCAATCCAAAATGTTAATAAACCTGAATGTTTCACAACGGAAATGTGAGTGTGAACATCATCAGGGGAATACATATGTGCACAATTATTAGGCAACTATTAGTGTGCAGATTTATTATGCAACTAAAGGAAAAATGAAAATTTTCCCATCTCACTTGTTTATTTTCATCTGTTATAGTGAGAATAATAAACAAACACCTCAAAATTTACAAATAAACATCTCTGACATTTCAAAAAAAATCAATCAATCAATCAATGACCAATATAGCCACCCTTCTTTCCAATAACAGTCATAAGCCTTTCCATTCATGGAGTCTGTCAGTTTCTTGATCTGTTGACGATCAGCTTTTGTGGAGCAGTGACTACAGCCTCCCAGACACTCTTCAGAGAGGTGTATTGTTTTTCTCCCCCGTAAATCTAGCGTTTAAGAAGTGCCCACAAGTTCTCGATAGGGTTTAGGTTAGATGAGGAAGGGGGGCCATGTCATTATTCCTTCATCTTTAAGGCCTTTACTGGCTGGCCACGCAGTGGAGAACTTCGATGCAAGTGATGGAGCATTGGCCTGCATAAAAATCATGGTCTTTTCCTGTATCACTGTTTGAAGAAAGTGTCTTGAAAAACTGGCAGTAGGTTTGGGAGTTGATTTTGAGTTCATCTTCAATGCAAAAGGTCCAACTAGCTCATCTTTAAAAATACCAGCTCATACCAGTACCCCACCTCCACGTTGGAGTGGAGCTCTGTGCCCATTACTGATCCACAGGTCCATCCATCTGGTCCATCAAGAGTCACTCTCATCTCATCGGTCCATAAAACCTTTGAAAAAATCTGTCTTCAGATATTTCTTGGCCCAGTTTTGACGTTTCAACTTATGTTTCTTGTTCAGTGGTGGTTGGGCTTCAGCCCTCCTTACCTTGGCCATGTCTTTGAGCACTGAACACCTTGTACTTCTGGGCACTCCAGGTAGGTTGCAGCTCTGGAATATGAAAGTACTGGAGGATAATGGGTTCCTGGTAGCTTCACGTTTGATTCTTCTCAAATCTTTGGCAGCTAATTTGCGTCTTTTGTTCTCAACACGTTTCTTGCGACCCTGTTGACTATTTGCAACAAAATGTTTGATGGTTCTGTGATCACACACCAATATCTTAGCAATTCCAAAAGTGCTGCATCCCTCTGAAAGACTTTTTACAATTTTTGACGTTTCAGAGTCAGTTAAATCTCTTTTTTGGCCCATTTTGCCTGAGGAAAACTAGCTGCCTAATAATTCTGCACACCTTGATATAGGGTGTTGATCTCCTTAGGCCACACCCTCCCTCATTACACAAATACACATCACCTGACGTGCTTAAATCCAATAAGCATTCAAGTTAATACAGCTTGGAGTTGGAATATACGCATTAAAAATGATGATATGGTCAAAATACTCGCCTAATAATTGTGCACACAGTGTATTAGGGGGGTTGAAATGGGCTGCTGTTTAATGCCTATGTTAGCATCTAAGACACAGACTGGACATCTTCAATTAGCTGCCTTACTGACAGTAAACAAGAAATTTGTATCATGGTTGGGTACTGTACATGAGGAATACAGGTTGTAGCCGGCTGCTTGCTTAATATTTATACTTTTCCGAGAGAGTGTTGCTAATTCATTTGTATTTAGAACAACCTAAATTTGATGGGGCATAAACTCAAGAAGATATCAGATGTTCAGCATGGGGAGTCCAACATGTCACATAACTATTGCAAAATAACTGTTCCAAGCCTTGTATCGTGGAGCTTTAACCTGCTAATAAAGTCCATTCACAGATGGGCACACTGCTACCATGAAAACCATCCCTTTTCTTTATAACACCATGACCAGTCTATACTGTTGACACCTGGTGATTGCAATGGGTTTTCCACCATTGCCCTGTCCTTTGGACAAACTAAAGTAGCAAAAAATGGAGTTTGTAACTTCAGGGAATGATTTTCCAGTGTTTGCATTCTTTATCCCTCCTCCAATCACTGACTAAAAGTTGACCATGATTAGACAGTGAAGTGCCAAACTCCATCTGTAACAAGGCACAGCAACTAGCGTGGAACAACTAGTTGACAGACTAAGCTTATGCATCTCTGAGCAGAAGTTCTGTCTGCCTCTTATTAATGACAGAAGGGCAATTTCTGGATTTCTATGGTGTAGCGACTGATTCTTCACATGCCCATTATATTATCATTGGTGAATACTCCAGCTGTTTTGTTGTTCCTGCTGCATGTGTACCAGAAAGTATGGTACTCACTACCATGCTATACCCAAATTCACTGAAATCTTCCCTTTTCTATTCTACATTACATTTGAACTACACATATGCACTCAAATAATCCATTACTCCCTCTTCCTGCTTTTCTGGCATTTTCTGCACATCATAGTTATTAATTGACTGGGGGACAACAGGCGATTCTAAAAATATAACCACTTGGTGCATACTGCAAATCATATGCATGTAGCATACAAGGAAAAAATTGAAGATGCAAGCTGACTCAGTGTCAAGAAGTGAAACTGATCGTTGTTAAGTCAGACTGGTGAGAAACTGTCTTTGGATGGTCATTAAAAATAATGAAATAATTCACCCTGTGGTGTCATGGCAAAGTGCTGCCCACCAGTTGTGTAACTGGGATGTGGTCCAATCTTGGTGAGCAATTAAGGGAGGATTTGCATCATTCTACAATGGCATGCTTCTGTGTCTGTGACAGAGCGTCTCTGTCCCAACCCTCTGCTCCTTACTTGTGCTTTGATTATTGCACTATTAAAGATATTTAGTTGAAGAATTTGAAATTTTGCCACCTTTAGAAGTGTGCCACTTGTATTTTTTTAAGATTGTAACAGTGGAATGTTTTTATTAAACACACTGCATTTACAAAACTATACATAATATACAGTAAAAACAAAAGCTTTAATTTAGAAATGCAATAGAAAATATCAACACCCAAATGAAACAGAACTTTATAAAAAGATTTACACAGTTAACTATGAGTGCAGTATCCAAGTGACACACTATGTTTGAAAAAAATCTTTGATTGCCTCCTCTTGGTGTGTCAAATGAAATAATCTTTAACATAACTGCACTTATATCGGCACTAGCAATATCGTAATTCATTTTCAAAACCATAAATTTTTGCTTTCAAGCTTTTCAGTTGCCCTTGGATTTTCTTCGTGCGGAAGTTGGATTGTCGGACTTCATGCAGAATTGCCAAATCCTGATCTGGTCCAACATTCAACGTCACCTAAAAAGGTACATCATAGCATTAGATATTTACACATACCAATTAATAGGTTTCTAGCAGGGATTTCAAATAAACAATGGATTACAAATAAACCAGATTTATTCAAATAACCATTCAACTTTAATTACAAAAAAAACTTTATTTTACTCCAAAAAACAACTTCCTATGTCCTCGAATATAAAATCAGTCCTGGAATAAAAACAGCAGCTTTCATAATATTTCTAGGCAACTAATTATATTCATAACAAAAAGTATAGCATCCTGAAAGGTGAAGGGAATGTTTCAATATACTGAGGTACCCTGTATAATCAAAGCTCTAACACAATTTAAAAATCATATTAAAACTAAAAAGTAATAAAAAATATCATTTGGTAAATTTTCAGTGTACACTCTCTGTCTGCCTTCTAAATTCACCACCATTAATTGGTCAAGACAGTCTAAGTGCACACTATTATGGGAAAGCATCTTTCCTGTTTATGTTCTACATGGAGTTTTCTGGAATTATTAATAATATTTTAGCAAAAGATCCATGCATTTTCCAAAATTTGACAATATGAATGGATAACGGACATGTGGATTATGTGACATGAGGTACAGGAGAATTATTTTTTCTTTTTCGCATGGAGGTTTTTCACATCATTTGCTGCTTGACAGTCACTTTAAGTTCCACTACATCATTAAAACTCTCCAGCGCACACTGAATTTCTAAAGGAGCAAAATCTGTTGAGTTTTCAAATAAAGATTTGTTCCAAGGTTTATATTATTCTTCAACTGAGCAGAGACCTGACCAATTTACTTACTTTATATTAGTTCAAAACTTAAATGTTATAAATATAAGTCATACATGGATTTGAATTTTTTTCCTTTTGAGAACATTGATCTATAGCTATTGTATTTTTCTGATATGGTAATGGGGAGGAAAAAAAAAAAAAAACTGGACATGTGAATACTCTTGTGAAGTGAAACACTGACATGTAACAAAATGACAAATGAACAAGTTAATATCTGTGTATTTGTTTTGTTTTGACAGCATTCATGTTTTAATTCAATGGTGCGAGATACACTAGAAAATGCATACCGACATACAAAATGCACTTGTAGGTGAACTAAATATTTTTTGTGATGTTTTAATGCAAAATGTGAGTTGTGGACACCAACATTTTGTAAATGTTCTGGTAAAACAAGCTTATTCAGTTTGTTTGGGTTGAAATAAGCTATGAGAATAAACATTATAAAACATGAGCAGCTTTTGGCCATTTTCATTTTGTAAAAGTAACTATCAGGGGGGAAAAAAGGTTAGAGATCCCTGGACTAAAAACTAGACTGACTGCATCTTTCATACAATCATGAGCTGGACTGCATATTTCAAAGTTAGTTAGGAATTAAATGGGTGTTATCAGACAAATATACCTCAATTATCAAACTAGAAGTAAAAAATAATCAAGTCTTTAAAAAAAAATATACTACAATGAACAATTACCAGCAAAACAGCCAGCTGCTTGGTTTTGTTGATAAATAAAAATGCTCTGCTGTCAAATAACAGCTTCTCCAGCTCCCTAACAAGGTGTTAAATATACTGCCCAAAAGAATTAAAGGAACACTTTTTAATCAGAGTATAGCATAAAGTCAATGAAACTTTTGGGATATTAATCTGGTCAGTTAAGTAGCAGAGGGGGTTGTTAATCAGTTTCAGCTGCTGTGGTGTTAATGAAATTAACAACAGATGCACTAGAGGGGCAACAATGAGATGACCCCCAAAACACGAATGGTTTAACAGGTGGAGGCCACTGACATTTTTCCCTCCTCATCTTGTCTGACTGTTTCTTCACTAGTTTTGCATTTGGCTACAGTCAGTGTCACTACTGGTAGCATGAGGCGATACCTGCACCCTACAGAGGTTGCACAGGTAGTCCAACTTCTCCAGGATGGCACATCAATACGTGTCATTGCCAGAAGGTTTGCTGTGTCTCCCTGCACAGTCTCAAGGGCATGGAGGAGATTCTAGGAGACAAGCAGTTACTCTAGGAGAGCTGGAGAGGGCCATAGAAGGTCCATAACCCATCAGCAGGACCAGAGTCTGCTCCTTTGGGCAAGGAGGAACAGGATGAGCACTGCCAGAGCCCTACAAAATGACCTCCAGCAGGCCACTGGTGTGAATGTCTCTGACCAAACAACCAGAAAGACTTCATGAGGGTGACCCAAGGGCCCCATGTCCTCTAATGGGCCCTGAGCTCACTGCCCAGCACCATGCAGCTCGATTGGCATTCGCCATAGAATACCAGAATTGGCAGATGCACCACTGGTGCCCTGTGCTTTTTACAGATGAGAGAAGGTTCACCCTGAGCACATGACAGAAGTGAAAGGGTCTGGAGAAGCCATGGAGAACATTATGCTGCTTGTAACATCATTCAGCATGAGCAGTTTGGTGGTGGGTTAATGATTGTCTGGGGAGGCATATCCATGGAGGGTCACACAGACCGCTACAGGCTTGACAAAGGCACCTTGGCTGCCATTAGGTATCAGGATGAAATCCTTGGACCCATTGTCAGACCCTATGCTGGTACAGTGGCTCCTGGTGCACGACAATTCCTGGCCTCATGTGGTGAGAGTATACAGGCAGTTCCTGGAGGATGAAGGAATTGATACCATTGACTGGCCACCACACTTTCCTGACCTAAATCCAATAGAACACCTCTGGGACATTATGTTTTGGTCCATCCAATGCCACCAGGTTGCACCTCAGATTGTCCAGGAGCTCAGTGATGCCCTGGTCCAGATCTGGGAGGAGATCCCCCACAACACCATCTGTCATCTCATTAGAAGCATGCACCGATGTTGTCAGGCATGTATACAAGAACACAGGGGCCATACAAAGTGCTGCGTACAATTTTGAGTTGCTGCAATTAAATTTTGGCAAAATGGACTAGCCTGACACAATTTTTTCACTCTGATTTTTGGGGCGTCTTTGAATTCAGGGCTCTGTAGGTTGATCATTTTCATTTCCATCAAACGATGTGGCATCCTTTCGTTTCTAACACATTACCCAGTCTATATCAGTATAGATATCCAGGAGGATTTTTTTTTCCCCATTGACATCTGATGTGTTTTCAAAGTGTTCCTTTAATTTTTTTAAGCAGTTTAGTTACTGTTTTGGAAGTCTCAGACTCTTTTCTCAGTATTTTTACTGATCACATAATAATAAAGTTTACTATTAATAATCAATAACATCAAACATCAGTTAGCCTATTACATCAGTCTGAATCAGCATCAGTATTAGCCCTACATGGGGCCAATTTGCCAATTCATATTAGACCTTTCAATGTAGTATTCCATGAAGGAGTATAATAAGCATCACAATATATGATAATGACAATTTTGGAAAATATTCACTTTTTTAGTAAACAAAATCTATGTCACAGACAAATGGTAAGAAAGCATTTTAAAATTGAATACTTTTGACATAGACTAAAAAAATATTTCAACATCCCTAATATTTTTGTTCATTTTTTGAAGAATGGATGTAAACAAGTAAAGTTTTAAGAAAAAACTATACCTTGAAAAGCTGCTTTTCCAAATCTTTGAGTCTCTGCCGTAAAAGTTTGATGTCATTTTTAAAACCTTCCACCTCCATGGCTCTTCTCTTTTCTAAAGCTTCATAGCGTGTAGTCATCAACTGAAGCCTCTTTGCCATCTTATCAGAGCGCTCCTAAAAGTTTTAAAAAAGTACAAATCATCAGATGAAAATATATTTTTCTAATTATGATTCTCTGTTTCAACAGAAAAATTTTTATGCAGCACAATGTATTCTGGTTGGCATCATGCCACACTGGTTAGCGTTGCTTCCTCAAGGATCCAAAGGCCTGAGTTCAAATCCCACAAAGGGAATTCCATGTATTCCCTGTTAATATATGGGTTTTCCTCCCAAACCATGTGCACGAATGCCTAAATGGTGATTCCAAATTGGCCTTGTAAAAGTGCAAGTGTGGGTCTGTATGTAGGTAGGCTGTAACTGAGTCCGGGCCTCATGACATTGACCTGAATTGAGTGGGTTTCAGAATGTTATGATCAAGGTCCCCTTGTCTGCAACACAGTGATTCTGTAATTATTTTAAGATGCTGTGTTTGTTGACAGATTCAGTTGGAGAGATATGGATTTATGTGGAAATTTGATTGCACAAAGCATGTTCCACACTAACTGATGGTTTTCATGGCATGCATTTTTACATTTTATTGTATTTTTAAAATAAATTATAATTTTGAACAAATGAAAACTATTTTTTAAAAATCACTGCAATATGTATGATTGAGTACAAACTTACCGTATCTCCAAAGATAATCTGAAAACTGAATTAACACAGTACTAAACAGATGTTTGATAAAAAAAGGATCTCTTTTTTCCTCCTATATAATCTTTTCTGCATATTGTTACTGTAATAATTTTGTGCGACCATAACCCTTTAAAAAGTTTGAAGAGACTAGTGACAAAATCCTCTGCTGCAAAGGTTACACCCACAGGGCTTCCTTCAGTCTAAGCACCTAAAACCACCAAAGTTTGAGGGAGCGAGCTAAAGAAACTGAACAAAAAATGTGACAAAGAAAGGAAATAAAAAAATAAAATTCATTTAACTGAAGCTTAATGATTAATTTGTACATTGTAGTGAGTGCTGCAACACAATAGACAGATAGTCACGCAACAATACTGTAGTTACTGTTCTCCACACATTTGAGTAGTCTTGACAATAGTCTTGTGTCATTTTGACAATTGTCTAACTATAAGGTCATAACAGCAGCAAATCGAGTTAAGATAGCCATTGTGTCCTGTACACATATTATGTGTTAAAATGCTGAAGCTGCATTCTGGCATGGCATATTTGTTAATGTTAATTTCCTTTAGTTATTCCTTTAGATAAGCAGTCAGAAGGTGAATGTTGTGCAGCCTCGTGCTTCTACTGGTATACTTAGGCAGATTTTTGATTTAGGGGTTGCGAGTACGGAAATCTGCATATCCTGTGTCTCTTTGTCATCAGTTCTCTTAATGGAAGTTCTTTTGATGAGATGCGACACATTGTTTACTTAGATGACAATTCTTCCAATCTTGCATTAAAATGTTCACTATCAAGACAACTATGAACAATAGAGAGCACAAAATGCACCTGTGACAATTTATCATTCACTTTTACCAAAGGTCCATTGATGTCTTTGAATGCCAATGAATAATCTGATTTTACAGAAATATTTTTCTCTTGCAACAAGTTATGTTTATTTTTAACACATGCGACATACATTTATGTGTTTAATAGGGTCTTTTTAGGAGACTTTTTTTTTGCTGTAGACAACTTATAATAATCAGAAGTTGGCTCTTTGTCGGTTTAATGAGATCACCATTGTCCTTTGCAGTTTAAAATCACCAACCTACTTTGAGTGCCACCTTCATGAAGTGCTGGATTGGAAATGTGACACTCAGTTAGATGTCTAATTGTTCCTGCAAAGTTTTAACTAAAAGTTTAAATTGTTGATCTTAAAAAAGTAGAATCTGACGATACCTCAACAATATAAAAATGAAAAATTAGTTATTCGAACAATGGATAGTAAAGACAACTTACTTTGAAAATCTCTCTTCCAACATCACCCTCTTCTCTGATCTGAGCCAATTCATTTTCCAGACTCACACATTGTTCCCGGTACATGTTGGCCATTTGGTGGGCTTGCTTTACTTGCTCTTCCAAAGACTATAATAAAATAGTTATTAATATTCAATGCATTAATGATCTGAAATGAAGTTTTGATTGGGCAAACTGCAGAATACAGCATTGCAGTCAGAATAAATTTTTATTTTTAATATACAAATTACCAATATAATGATTTCTGCATCCATTGTTTATCCTAGATTACATCTTACTCAAATACTTCTGTATGACAATACAAGTGACTATCTGTAGCTTAAGCCTGAAGGAAGGGTTAAAATGTCAGAGAATTACAAAAACCATGCTAAATTTGTACATAGATTCAGTGTTAATGTACCCATCAGATACCTGAAAATGTAACATTATTTTATGTAGTGTCACAAGAAACATTAATCTATACTAATAAAAGGCAAAGCCCTCACTGACTCACTCACTCATCACTAATACTCCAACTTCCCGTGTAGGTAGAAGGCTGAAATTTGGCAGGCTCATTCCTTACAGCTTACTTACAAAAGTTGGGCAGGTTTCATTTCGAAATTCTACGCGTAATGGTCATAACTGGAACCTATTTTTCTCTATATACTGTAATAGACGTTAGCTCGATGGCCGTGGGGGGCATAGCTGCGTGTGACATTATCACGCCTCCCACGTAATCACGTGAACTAATTTGACCGCAGTACATAGAAAAGAAGGAAGAGCTCCCAAAGAGCGCTGAAGAAAAACGCAGAATAATTTATTCGCGAGATACAAGTTTAATGAGAAGACACGAGGTATAAATGAGACTTTTAAGTGCCGGGTCTTAGCTAACATTAAATAAAGCCGTGGACATCGCAACATCACACAAGAGAGCAGCTCACATGAACTGACTGAACGCAGTACGAGTGATCACTTCCATGCATCAAACCTGTTCAAAAAACGCATTACACAATTGACAAGGTGATGGCTTTATATGTCGTTCGGTAATAAAACAGCGGAGAAGCTGTGTAAAGGCTGTTTCACAAAAGAACAGCGGAGTGTCTTATATGAGCAGACAGTCAGCTAAAGAAGGGAATCAATAAATATCTATAAATCGTAATAAACAAAAAAAAAATAACGTACAAGCCGCGGATTAAATAAAGGAAATGGGTACCTGAACCTGAAAGTAAGTCTCGAATAGCTACACAATAACTATAAGAATCGTAATAAAAACAGTACAGAACCGTGAAGCAAGGAGAAACGATGGCCTTATATGGCGTTCGTTTATAAAGCAGCGGAGAAGCTGTGTGAAGGCAGCTACACAAAAAAACAGCCTTCTGATCTCCCATTTCAATTGAAATGCCTCAAATTTCCAGTAAGGCTCTGCTTCACGATGACAATTAATAAGTCTCAGGGACACACCCTATAAAAGGTTGCCATTGATTTGAGGCAACATTGCTTTCCTCCTGGACAAAACTATACGTTGCATTCTCAAAAGTAATCTCAGTGCACAGCTTGGTCATATTACAACCGGACTGCTGAACTGACAACGTGGTATACAAAGAGATCCTTAACAGATAGTTATTGGTATATTTTCCCTCAGTTTAAAAAGGTTTCCTTTTCTTCTTAATAAAAATTTAAAAGCAGTTCTTCGTAAGCACGGCGGGGATTTTGCTATATACAGTATATATATATATATATATATACAGTATATATATATATATATATATATATATATACACACAGTATATATATATATACGTGTATATATATATATATATATATATATATATATATATATAGTAATAAAAGGCAAAGCCCTCACTGACTGACTCACTGACTGATCACTAATTCTCCAACTTCCTGTGTATTTAGAAGGCTGAAATTTGGCAGGCTCATTCCTTACAGCTTACTTACAAAACTTGGGCAGGTTTCATTTCGAAATTCTATGCGTAATGGTCATAACTAGAAGCTATTTTTCTCCATTTACTGTAATGGAGTTGAGCTCGAAAGTCGTGGGGGGCGGAGTTTCGTGTGACATCATCACGCCTCCCACGTAATCACACAGTACATAGAAAACCAGGAAGAGCTCCAAAAACCGCTGAAGAAAACATACATTATATAATTAAGAAGGCAGCGAAACAATTAGAAGCGGCGAAAGTGACATATAAAACCATATTCAGCGGCTCACATGAACTGACACAGTGCGCAGACAAAAAGCAACAGTTCCAAAGAGCGCTGAACAAAAACCGAATTACACTGCTATGCTCAAATAGACAAACCACACGGCGTGGCGCAATAGTAGAGGCTTTGCCTCTAGCGCCGGTGTCCGAGGTTCGATACCCAAGAGGAGATACACTGAGTATGTACGCGCGCTTCCCGATTCATTTTAGCCTCGCATCCCCTTGGTTTGAGACGTATGAAAAAATATGCAGTTAACGCAGAAAGACAGATCACCAATTGAAGCTTTATGAATAATGGATACTTGATTCGGGATAAATGATTGTTTTGGTAAAGCCATACTCAGTGTATTCATTAGATGAACGGTAAAAAAGTAAGAGCGAGGGGAGGGTAACTTATTGAGGCACACAGGCAAAACCACAATAGCACGCGGGCTCAATGTACTGTAGTGCGCGTCAACTCGATCTGAATTGCACGATCACATTTGAAAAAATATATCTTTTCAAGTTCTATTTAGTCCATATGTGTCAAACTCAAGGCCCGCAGGCCACATCCACGAGATCATTTTATATATTATTGTTATTAATGGCCCGGGGATATGAAGCGCTGGTAACACAATAAACTACAGATCCCATAATGCAGCGCTTCAGCTGCCTTGCCGAACACTTACCGTGTTAATCAAGTCTAGCTTATGATGCTGCAAGTTATTGCGAAGCTAGCCCACACGATGCCGAAGAGAAAAGGTGATTCTGAACATAGAGCCTTTAAAAACCGATGGGAGGCTGAGTATATGTTTACTGACATTGCCGGTAAACCCGTGTCTCAGTTGTGGAGCTAATGTGGCTGTAATTACAGAATTTAATCTAAGATGGCACTATGAGACAAAACATCAAGATAACCTGAAAGACCTGAATGCAATGCAGAAGATACAGAAAGCAGAAGAGTTAAAGAAGAATCTGACACTTCAGCAGACGTTTTTACCCGTGCAAAATCACAAAGTGATTTCAAGTGAAGCTACTTTTATGGGAGACACAAATGCACCAGTGCAACTTGCCCCACTTTCCCTGTTGCCAAGTAATGTTGAACCAAGTCGGCACTACGATGTTCCCAAATACGCACTTTGCTGATAAACTGAGCGCACTGAGTTCGCACGGCGGTTTGGTGACTTTGAAGAACAAAAAAAGAATTTTGAGTTGTTTCGCAACTCATTTGCCATCGATGTGCGTTGATGATGTTTATATGTATATTGTATATTGTCTCACAACAGTGACAAAACAATTACACTGACAATCATGTTACGTTATTTTTTAAATTTTTCCTAACTTCTTTAACACACTACTTCTCCTGCGAAGCGCGGGTATTCTGCTGGTGTGTGTGTGTATGTATATATATATATATATATATATATATATATATATGTAGATATGTGTGGGTATATATGTAGAGATATATATGTGTGTGTGTCTGTGTGTGTATATATATACTAGCAAAATACTCGTGTACAATACAATGTGTTAAAGAAGTAATGAAAAAGGAAACATTTTGAAAATAACGTAACATGATTGTCAATGTAATTGTTTTATCACTATTGTGAGTGATGAGTGTTGCTGTCATATATATACACACATACATACATACATATATAAACTGCTCAAAAAAATTAAAGGAACACTTTGAAAACACATTAGATCTCAATGGGGAAAAAGAAATCCTCCTGGATATCTATACTGATATAGACTCGGTAATGTGTTAGAAACGAAAGGATGCCACATCGTTTGATGGAAATGAAAATGATCAACCTACAGAGCCCTGAATTCAAAGACGCCACACAAATCAGAGTGAAAAAATTATGTGGCCGGCTAGTCCATTTTGCCAAAATTTAATTGCAGCAACTCAAAATTGTACGCAGCACTTTGTATGGCCCCTGTGTTCTTGTATACATGCCTGACAACATCGGTGCATGCTTCTAATGAGATGACAGATGGTGTTGTGGGGGATCTCCTCCCAGATCTGGACCAGGGCATCACTGAGCTCCTGGACAGTCTGAGGTGCAACCTGGGGGCATTGAATGGACCAAAACATAATGTCCCAGAGGTGTTCTATTGGATTTAGGTCAGGAAAGTGTGGTGGCCAGTCAATGGTATCAATTCCTTCATCCTCCAGGAACTGCCTGCATACTCTCACCACATGAGGCCAGGAATTGTCGTGCACCAGGAGCCACTGTACCAGCATAGGGTCTGACAATGGGTCCAAGGATTTCATCCTGATACCTAATGGCAGCCAAGGTGCCTTTGTCAAGCCTGTAGCGGTCTGTGTGACCCTCCATGGATATGCCTCCCCAGATCCAATCATTTTCCCACCACCAAACTGCTCATGCTGAATGATGTTACAGGCAGCATAATGTTCTCCATGGCTTCTCCAGACCCTTTCACTTCTGTCACGTGCTCAGGGTGAACCTGCTCTCATCTGTAAAAAGCAAAGGGCACCAGTGGTGCATCTGCCAATTCTGGTATTCTATGGCGAATGCCAATCGAGCTGCATGCTGCTGGGCAGTGAGCTCAGGGCTCATTAGAGGACATGGGACCCTTGGGTCACCCTCCTGAAGTCTTTCTGGTTGTTTGGTCAGAGACATTCACACCAGTGGCCTGCTGGAGGTCATTTTGTAGGGCTCTGGCAGTGCTCATCCTGTTCCTCCTTGCCCAAAGGAGCAGATACTGGTCCTGCTGATGGGTTATGGACGTTCTATGGCCCTCTCCAGCTCTCCTAGAATAACTGCTTGTCTCCTAGAGTCTCCTCCATGCCCTTGAGACTGTGCAGGGAGACACAGAAAACCTTCTGGCAATGACACATATTGATGTGCCATCCTGGAGAAGTTGGACTACCTGTGCAACCTCTGTAGGGTCCAGGTATCACCTCATGCTACCAGTAATGACACTGACTGTAGCCAAATGCAAAACTAGTGAAGAAACAGTCAGAAAAGATGAGGAGGGAAAAATGTCAGTGGCCTCCACCTGTTAAACCATTCCTGTTTTGGGGGTCATCTCATTGTTGCCTTTCTAGTGCATCTGTTGTTAATTTCATTAACACCACATCAGCTGAAACTGATTAACAACCCCCTCTGCTACTTAACTGACCAGATTAATATCCTACGTTTCATTGACTTTATGCTATACTCTGATTAAAAAGTGTTCCTTTAATTCTTTTGAGCAGTATATATATATCTATATATACATACATACAGGTCCTTCTAAAAAAATTAGCATATTGTGATAAAGTTCATTATTTTCTGTAATGTACTGATAAACATTAGACTTTCATATATTTTAGATTCATTACACACAACTGAAGTAGTTCAAGCCTTTTATTGTTTTAATATTGATGATTTTGGCATACAGCTCATGAAAACCCAAAATTCCTATCTCAAAAAATTAGCCTATTTCACCCAACCAATAAAAGAAAAGTGTTTTTAATGGCAAAAAAGTCAACCTTCAAATAATTATGTTCAGTTATGCAATCAATACTTGGTCGGGAATCCTTTTGCAGAAATGACTGCTTCAATGCGGCGTGGCATGGAGGCAATCAGCCTGTGGCACTGCTGAGGTGTTATGGAGGCCCAGGATGCTTCGATAGCGGCCTTAAGCTCATCCAGAGTGTTGGGTCTTGTGTCTCTCAACTTTCTCTTCACAATATCCCACAGATTCTCTATGGGGTTCAGGTCAGGAGAGTTGGCAGGCCAATTGAGCACAGTAATACCATGGTCAGTAAACCATTTACCAGTGGTTTTGGCACTGTGAGCAGGTGCCAGGTCGTGCTGAAAAATGAAATCTTCATCTCCATAAAGCTTTTCAGCAGATGGAAGCATGAAGTGCTCCAAAATCTCCTGATAGCTAGCTGCATTGACCCTGCCCTTGATAAAACACAGTGGACCAACACCAGCAGCTGACATGGCACCCCTGACCATCACGGACTGTGGGCACTTGACACTGGACTTCAGGCATTTTGGCATTTCCCTCTCCCCAGTCTTCCTCCAGACTCTGGCACCTTGATTTCCGAATGACATGCAAAATGTGCTTTCATCCGAAAAAAGTACTTTGGACCACAGAGCAACAGTGGTCACACACACACACACAGACACACATTATATATGTATATATATAATAGAAGGAATTTTTATTTAGTCGACAGATTATTATTCCGGAATAAATCAACTCAAACCTTAAATAACTTATAATATTTTGTTCTCCATAAAAATATATCCTGTCTAAATTATACAAGTTAGAAATAAAGTAAACGTTAAAAGAACAAACATTCAAATTTCTTTACTCTTATGTAATTTTATATAAAAATAAACTTAAATTTTAAATATCCCAAAAGATTTTGCTCTCCATAAAAATATATCCTGTCAAAATTATACAAATTCAAATATGAACATGGTGCATAACAAAACCTGGAAATATAAATAAAATTTGTTCTTTTCAGCAATAACAAATCAAATCATTCAGTTGTCTTTGCTCTTATGTCATTTTATCAGAGCTGGACGCCTGGCATCTTTTTTTGGCAACAAGTTTGTTTGTTTGGTGTGAGGTTCTGTGTTGTGGAGATTCTCAGGATGGACTGCAGGTGCTCATCAGTGAGGCGACTCCTGTGTGCTGTTTTGTTAGTCTTCATGACTGAGAAGAGCTTCTCACACAGATATGTGGTACCAAACATGCACAAGGTTCGAGCCGCATGTAGACGGAGCTGGAGCATTTCTGCGGGAATGGAGTGAATAAACTGTGCGGGCCATGCAGTATCGTACTTTGCCTTCAGTGTGCCATTACACTGCAGCTCAATCACCTCCATCTGAATCTGCACAGGTGCAGTTTCCACATCGATGGCAAATGGGTTGCGAAACAACTCAAAATTCTTTTTTTGTTCTTCAAAGTCACCAAAGCGCCGTCGAACTCAGTGCGCAGTGCGCCAGTTTATCAGCTAAGTGCGTGTTTGGGAACACCGTAGTGCCGACTTGGTTCAACATTACTTGGCATCAGGGAAAGTGGGGCAAGTTGCACTGGTGCATTTGTGTCTCCCATAAAAGTAGCTTCACTTGAAATCACTTTGTGATTTTGCACGGTAAAAACGTCTGCTGAAGTGTCAGATTCTTCTTTAACTCTTCTGCTTTCTGTATCTTGTGCATTGCATTCAGGTCTTTCAGGTTATCTTGATGTTTTGTCTCATAGCGCCGTCTTAGATTAAATTTTGTGATTCCAGCCACATTAGCTCCACAAATGAGACACACGGATTTACTGGCAATGTCAGTAAACATATACTCAGCCTCCCATCGGTTTTAAAGGCTCTATGTTCAGAATCACCTTTTCTCTTACGCATCGTGTGGGCTAGCTTCGCAATAACTTGCAGCATCATAAGCTAGACTTGATTAACGCAGTAAGTGTTGCAAGGCAGCTAAAGCGCTGCATTATGGGATCTGTAGTTTATTGTGTTACCAGCGCTTCATATCCCCGGGCCATTAATAACAATAATACAGTATATAAAATGATCTTGGGGCGGATATAATTACACGCTGGGCGGATGTGGCCCGTGGGCCTTGAGTTTGACACATATGGTCTAAATAGAACTTGAAAAGAAATATTTTTTCGAATGTGATCGTGCAATTCAGATCGAGTTGACGCGCACTACAGTACATCGAGCCCGCATGCTATTGTGGTTTTGCCTGTGTGCCTCAATAAGTTACCTTCCCCTCACTCTTACTTTTTTACCGTTCATCTAATGAATACACGGAGTATGGCTTTACCAAACCAATCATTGATCGCGAATAAAGTATCCATTATTCATAAAGCTTCAATTGGTGATCTGTCTGTGTTAACCGCATATTTTTTCATACGACTCAAACCAAGGGGATGCGAGGCTAAAATGAACCGAGAAGCGCGCGTACATACTCAGTGCATCCCCTCTCGGGAATCGAACCTCAGACGTCAGCGCTAGAGGCGAAGCCTTTACTATTGCGCAACGGCGTGCGGTTTGTCTATTTGAGCGTAGCAGTGTAATTCGGTTTTTGTTCAGCACTCTTTGGAACTGTTGCTTTTTGTCTGCGCACTGTGTCAGTTCATGTGAGCGCTGAATATGGTTTTATATGTCACTTTCGCCGCTTCTAATTGTTTCGCTGCCTTCTTAATTATATAATGCATGTTTTCTTCAGCGCTTTTGTAGCTCTTCCTGGTTTTCTATGTAATGCGTGATTACGTGAGAGGCGTGATGATGTCACATGAAACTCCGCCCCCCACGGCTTTCGAGCTCAACTCCATTACAGTAAATGGAGAAAAATAGCTTCTAGTTATGACCATTATGCGTAGAATTTCAAAATGAAACCTGCCCAACTTTTGTAAGGAAGCTGTAAGGAACGAGCCTGCCAAATTTCAGCCTTCTACCTATAAGGGAAGTTGGAGAATGAGTGATGAGTCAGTCAGTGAAGGCTTTGCCTTTTAGTGTGTGTGTATATATATATATATATACTAGCAAAATACCCACGCTTCGCAGTAGTGTGTTAAAGAAGCAATGAAAAGAAAAGGAAACATTTTGAAAATAACGTAACCTGATTGTCAATGTAATTGTTTTGTCACTGTTGTGAGTGATGAGTGTTGTTGTCATATATATATATTTACACACACACACATAAACACATATATCTACATATATACACACACATATATACACACAAACACATATATATATATATATATATATATATATATATATATATATATATATATACATATATATATATATATATATATATATATATATATATATATATATATATATATACACATACATACATACATATATATATATACATACATATATATATACATATATATATACATATACATACATATATATATATATATATATATATATATATATATATATATATATATATATACATACATACATACATACATACATACACATACATATATATAAACATATACAGTGGTGTGAAAAACTATTTGCCCCCTTCCTGATTTCTTATTCTTTTGCATGTTTGTCACACAAAATGTTTCTGATCATTAAACACATTTAACCATTAGTCAAATATAACGCAAGTAAACACAAAATGCAGTTTTTAAATGATGGTTTTATTATTTAGGGAGAAAAAATCCAAACCTACATGGCCCTGTGTGAAAAAGTAATTGCCCCGAACCTAATAACTGGTTGGGCCACCCTTAGCAGCAATAACTGCAAGCAAGCGCTTATGATAACTTGTAATGAGTCTTTACAGCGCTCTGGAGGAATTTTGGCCCACTCATCTTTGCAGAATTGTTGTAATTCAGCTTTATTTGAGGGTTTTCTAGCATGAACCGCCTTTTTAAGGTCATGCCATTGCATCTCAATTGGATTCAGGTCAGGACTTTGACTAGGCCACTCCAAAGTCTTCATTTTGTTTTTCTTCAGCCATTCAGAGGTGGATTTGCTGGTGTGTTTTGGGTCATTGTCCTGTTGCAGCACCCAAGATCACTTCAGCTTGAGTTGACGAACATTCTCCTTCAGGATTTTTTGGTAGACAGTAGAATTCATGGTTCCATCTATCACAGCAAGCCCTCCAGGTCTTGAAGCAGCAAAACAACCCCAGACCATCACACTACCACCACCATATTTTACTGTTGGTATGATGTTCTTTTTCTGAAATGCTGTGTTCCTTTTACGCCAGATGTAGCGGGACATTTGCCTTCCAAAACGTTCAACTTTTGTCTCATCGGTCCACAAGGTATTTTCCCAAAAGTCTTGGCAATCATTGAGATGTTTCTTAGCAAAATTGAGACGAGCCATAATGTTCTTTTTGCTTAACAGTGGTTTGCGTCTTGGAAATCTGCCATGCAGGCCGTTTTTGCCCAGTCTCTTTCTTATGGTGGAGTCGTGAACACTGACCTTAATTGAGGCAAGTGAGGCCTGCAGTTCTTTAGACGTTGTCCTGGGGTCTTTTGTGACCTCTCGGATGAGTCGCCTCTGCGCCTTGGGGTAATTTTGGTCGGCCGCCACTCCTGGGAAGGTTCACCACTGTTCCATGTTTTGCCATTTGTGGATAATGGCTCTCACTGTGGTTCACTGGAGTCCCAAAGCTTTAGAAATGGCTTTATAACCTTTACCAGACTGATAGATCTCAATTACTTCTGTTCTCATTTGTTCCTGAATTTCTTTGGATCTTGGCATGATGTCTAGCTTTTGAGGTGCTTTTGGTCTACTTCTCTGTGTCAGGCAGCTCCTATTTAAGTGATTTCTTGATTGAAACAGGTGTGGCAGTAATCAGGCCTGGGGGTGGCTACAGAAATTGAACTCAGGTGTGATACACCAAAGTTAGGTTATTTTTTTAACAAGGGGGCAATTACTTTTTCCACACAGGGCCTTGTAGGTTTGGATTTTGTTTCTCCCTAAATAATAAAAACCATCATTTAAAAACTGCATTTTGTGTTTACTTGTGTTATATTTGACTAATGGTTAAATGTGTTTGATGATCAGAAACATTTTGTGTGACAAACATGCAAAAGAATAAGAAATCAGGAAGGGGGCAAATAGTTTTTCACACCACTGTATATACATATACATACATATCTACATATATACACACACAGCTATTTCGTATCAGTGCAATACGCTGTTTGTTAAACGGTTGACTCCGCTCTTACGCAATAACAAATCAAATCATTCAGTTGTCTTTGCTCATATGTCATTTTAGAGCTGGATGCCTGGCATCTTTTTTTGGCCACAAGTTCGTTTCTGTTTGGTGTGAGGTTCTGTGTTGTGGACATTCTCAGGATGGATTGCAGGTGCTCATCAGTGAGGCGACTCCTGTGTGCTGTTTTGTTAGTCTTTATCACTGAGAAGAGCTTCTCACACAGATATGTGCTACTAAACATGCACAAGGTTCGAGCCGCATGTAGACTGACTTTTTTTGTTCTTCAAAGTCACCAAAGCGCCGTGCAAACTCAGTGTGCAATAACTCTAGCTTCGCAATAACTTGCAGCATCATAAGGTAGACTTGATTAACGTGGTAAGTGTTCGGCAAGGCAGCTGAAGCGCTGCATTATGGGATCTGTAGTTTATTGTGTTACCAGCGCTTCATATACCCGGGCTTTAATAACAATAATACAGTATATAAAATGATCTCCTTGAGTTTGACACATATGGACTAAATAGAACTTGAAAAGATATATTTTTTCAAATGTGATCGCTAATTCAGATAGAGTTGATGCGACTACAGCCTGCATGCCTCAATGAGTCATCCTCCTCGCTCTTACTTTTTACCGCTCATCTAATGAATACACTGAGTATGGCTTTACCAAAACAATCATTGATGGCTAATAAAGTATCCATTATTCGAGTATGTAGAGCGGGATATATATATATATATATATATATATATATATACCCGCCAGATCGCAGCGAGAAGTAGTGTGTTAAAAAGGTAGAAAAGAAAAGGGAACATTTTAAAAATAACGTAACATGACTGTCAATATACAGTATTTGTTTTGTGAGTGTTACTGAGTGTTGCTGTCATCAAGGATTTGATTATCATTATTTCTTTCAATCAGGTTCGTATTTGTAGGATGTGTTGTGTTCAAGTTACATTCCGTGTTTGTCAATCGTTGTAAAGATGACAGGTTTCATTCATCGATTCGTTTCTTACTGCATCAATAAACAGCTCGTCTTCTTCTTTATCCGAGACCTGACACACTGCATGCATGGGTTTTTTTACACTGTCTTCCTTTAGCGGACATTGACTTTTCCACCGTGTGCTTTGTTTCCACAGTAGCTGCATTTATGAATATGCTTATCAGACGCTTCATATTTTTTGCTGCCTTTTCAATTGTGTAATTCGGTTTTGTTCAGCGCTTTTGGAACTGTTGCTTTTATCTGTGCACCGCGCCAGTTCACGTGAGCCACTCGGTGTACTTGCATCGAAGGTTCCCAGCTGTGCTGGTGCCATCTCCTGCTATGTCCATAGCTTTATTTAATGTTACCTTAGTCCTGGCACTTAAAACTTTCTCTCGCAGTTTCGCTGAGTTTGTGTCAAACACCACCCTGACCATCTCATCTTCCTCTCCATAAGCACAGTCCTTCACCTGTGAATATTTATCCGTGGCAGTTTGCTATTGGATTGCCGCTGACGGACGGCCTTATATGGGCAGGCACTAAATTACAAACGCCAGCGGCAGCCTGTCTATGAACTTAATTTAAAGTGTAGGTTTACATTGTGCTTTGTTTCCGAAGTAGCAGAACTCATGAATATGGTTGTATATGTCACTCGCTCGCTTCTTATTGTTTTGCTGCCTTCTCAATTATATAATGCATGTTTTCTTAAGCGCTTTTTGAGGTCTTCCTGGTTTTCTATGTACTGCGTGATTACGTGGGAGGCGTGATGATGTCACACGAAACTCCACCCCCACGGCGTTGAAGCTCATCTCCATTACAGTAAATGGAGAAAAACTGCTTCCAGTTATGACCATTACGCGTAGAATTTCGATATAAAACCTGCCCAACTTTTGTAAGGAAGCTGTAAGGAATGAACCTGCCAAATTTCAGCCTTCCACCCACACGGGAAGTTGGAGAATTAGTGATGAGTCAGTGAGTGAGTGAGTGCTTTGCCTTTTATTAGTATAGATATATACATACATATATATATACACACAGTTATCCCTCCTCGATCGCGGGGGTTGTGTTCTAGAACCCCCTGCGATAGGTGAAAATCCGCGAAGTAGAAACCATATGTTTGTATGGTTATTTTTATATATTTTAAGCTCTTAGAAACTCTCCCACACTGTTTATAAATATTCTCCGCAGTTATACAGTAAACCCTCGTTTATAGTGGTTGATCCGATCCAAACAGATAAATGAATTTCCAAGAAGTAGGATTCTTTATTTATAAATCTAATATTTTCGCAATTAGAGCATTGAAAACCTGTTTACGACCTTCTAAATACATTTTTAACATTATTAGAGCCCTCTAGACATGAAATAACACCCTTTATTCAAAGGTTTAAACTGTGCTCCATGACAAGACAGAGATGACAGTTCTTTCTCACAATTAAAAGAATGCAAACATATCTTCCTCTTCAGGGTGCGCGTCAGGAGCGGAGAATGTCAGAGAGAGAGACTAAAGTAAACAATCAAAAATCAACAGGGCTGTTGCACTTTTAAGTATGCAAGCACCGCGATAAAGCGGCGCATTGAAAGGATCAATGTTAAGGTAGCCTTTCAGCATTTTTTTACAGGTGCGTCCTTATCTTCTAAGCAAACAGCCCCTCTGCTCACACCCCCTCCGTCAGGAGCAGATAATGGGGCCAATCATACGCCTCCCTGATGGTATTGCATGATGGATAAGTATCTGCCTGTATTTCTCAGAGAGAGTGAAAGAGACAGAGAAAAGTAAACAATGAAAAATCAATACGGGCTGTTAGAGCTTTTAAGTGTGTGAAGCAGCTCGGGAAGCATATCGTAAATCATTGAGGAGTTTTATTTAATACGTAATATGTGCTCTGATTGGGTAGCTTCTCAGCCATCCGCCAATAGCGTCCCTTGTATGAAATCAACTGGGCAAACAAACTGAGAAAGCATGTAACAAATTGAAAGACCCATTGTCCGCAGAAATCCGCGAACCACCGAAAAATCCGTGATATATATTTAGATATGCTTACATTTAAAATCTGCGATGGAGTAAAGCCGCGAAAGTCGAAGCGCGATATAGCGAGGGATCACTGTGTGTGTGTGTGTATATATATACACATATATACATACACACACACATATGCATATTTATTTGTATGTATGTAGATATATATGTGTGTATGTGTAGATATGTGTAAGTGTAGATATGTATATGTATATATGTTTATGTGTGTGTATATTATATATATATATATATATATATATATATATATATATATATATATATATATATATATATATATATATATATATATATATATATATATATATATATATATATATATATATATATATATATATATATATATGACAGCAACACTCATAACAGTGACAAAACAATTACATTGACAATCATGTTATTTTTAAAATGTTTCCTTTTCTTTTTCATAACTTCTTTAACACACTACTTCTCTGCTGCGAAGCGCGGGTATTTTGCCAGTTAATCTATATATATAATTCACTAAGGGCACGCAAGACACTGAGGGCACACAAGACAGTGAGCGCAAGCAAGACAGAGCCCTGCCTGCCAACTCTAACCCTCCTACCGCGTCATGGGATACACACGACAGAGCCACGCATGCCAACTGTAAACTTCCTTCCGAGTTCAGCGTCGCTCTCGAGGCACGCAACAACTCACCAAACTCAGCCTAAGTCGCTTTCTTCTGTGCAAAAGTCCACATGCACCTCTGAGCCACGTTGACTTTACACCGCACGCAAGAGAGAGAGAGCCACAATCACCAACTCACAGAGCCCCACCCACCAACTCTAAGACCATGGGATATGCACGACATAGCCCCGCCCACCATCTCTAATCCTACTTCCGTGTCCACAGTTGCTCTCGATCAAACAGCAATAATTAGCAAACAAACAAAGATAACTGGCAGTAACAGTGCAAAATTCACAACTGGTATGCCAGTTTGAAAAGATAAGTTTTGCGGGTAGTTTTAAAATGTGTTATTGAATCGAGATGATGTATATGAGAGAGAAGAAAATTCCCAACTTGAGGAGCACTATGAGAGACGCTCGAGCTTCCATAGCACAGAGTTTGATGTGTGGTACAGAAAGTACAGCTGCAGATGAGAATCAGAGTGAGTGAGCCGAGTGTCAGCCTGTAGGAGAACAGTGAGGTTGTGGAGAGCTTTAAATGTAAAGAGTGGTATTTAGTATTGTATTCTGTAGTTAACAGGGAGCCAGTGAAGTTGAGAGAGAATAGGTGTAATATGTTCAGTGGATTTAGAACAGCATGTTATTATCCTGTCAACAGAATTTTGAACAAGTTGTAAGCGATGGATATATTTTTGTGGGATGACAGCTAGAATACCATTACAGTAATCTATACGTGAGGTGACTCGGGCATTAACCAATACTTTAGTACTGTGTTACGTAAGAACAGGACGAAGTCTAGAAATGTTTCGGAGATAGAAGAAAGCAGTCTGAGAAATGTTACTTATACGGGAGGAATTATTTAATAATAATAATAATAATAGCCATTATTAGTGTATAAACGGATATAAATAATTGCATGTAAACGATTCGTCAAAATATGTTGTATATAAACAATATTGTTTAAAACATTATTGTTTTTTCATCAGAAAACCCGGTTTCCACGTCTACCTGTATTAGTTTAAATGGCACTTTTACCACTCGCAATAGGGCGGACATGCTGACTTATCATGTCGACTAGGCAACACAGTGAATGCGGCATCTATCTATATATGTCTATGGTTTTCCATAGCCTGCTACAGGAAGGTACTCTCTCAACCATTGGCATTGGTTTCACTCCTTGCTATTTTTGTGCGATGGAGGTTTCCTAAGCCTTTGTTATACTGAATTCCTTTCTCACCATTTTCTGTTCCTATTCTTACACCACTGTATGCTACAGCGGGCTTCGGCTAGTACTAATTAAAATATAAAACCAATTTATTGTTTAGATGCAATTTGCGTTCCTTTGGTGAACATGACACTAAGCATGATTCTGTACTTAATGGTAACTATCATATGAGGCGTTTGTTTGGGTTCATCTCACACCACCAGTCTAGGAACTGCAACTCCCTCAGAATATACCAAGGCAGTCAATTCATTGTTAATTACTGTGCAAAAAATTACTTTTATAGCTAAGCATGCAGCATAGGCTCCAGTAAGCACTGAACCAAAGACCACATCAAAAAAATCTATTTTTTTGCTGCTGTCACCTTCTGTATGTAATCATTAGTAATTGTACAACTATTAAATCCTTTTTAATAATATTTACAATTTACCCAGTTATTGTTTGGCTATGAACAAGTACCTCCAGTTGACAATTTACTTTTCTTTGTTTCTTTTCCGAAGCAGAACGTATCACTAGTATATTAAAAAGGGGCTACACTGGGATACGGTCAAGTTTTAAGAGGGTATATGATGGATATGCAAGAATCAGACTGGCCATATCTGTGGTATTGCCTGCTATAGCCCAACTTTATTTCTTTGTATAACATTTCAAAACTTCTACTTTCATTACATTAAGTATCTATGCTATTAAAATATTCATATAGCATATTATTATTTTGGCCTTATGTCTACAATGTTAATGTTTACCAAAAGCACTGCTGAAAAAAAAAAAAAAAAACACATTCCTATTGCTTTTCTAGCACCCTATTCACTTTTTAGTTGTTCCAATCATTTTATATATTTTTTTTTGTCAAAAATGCTAAAAGGACCAAGCAAGCATAACATAAAATAACTATCAAAATGACAATTTTAAATATTCATTGTGAAAAGAGAGGAGGCTATTAAAGGGCTTTGAACAATTAGTTACTTAAAAGACACTACCATTGTATACTATAAAAGTTGGTGTCAGAACCACATTCTACATAAAATATGCTCATTTTCAATTTTACTTAATAGATAAGTAAACAATGCAGCAATGGAAGTGAATAAACTAGCCTATAAGATTTGCAAATTAAAGATGCATATCAGTCTTGTTTAATTATACATAGTGAAAGGCCACCAACCTTAATGTCCTCATTGCAGACCTGATGAGACTCAGTTTCAACAGAAGAGGCAATATGGAAATCAGTTCTTACAGATTCTCGAGTTTCTTGTAAACGTGTATGACATGTATCCAGTTCTTGTAGCAGTTGGTCTTTCTCCGACATCCAGTTCTTCTCAATAGCCCTTCCATCAAACTTAAGCTGTAGATAGTCCTTTGTACTATCATACAAAAGTGTTTGAGTACGGTGTAATCTAAGATTAAGAATGGATTCAGGAATCATTATACAGTAGTGTTCCTCATATATTCACATTTTTAGTATAAACAATTATCAGCACTTTGTAGACATGGCATAGGAGAATACTACAAAGATGGAATGACACTAACCTACTCCATCAGGTTAATGGTTTATTTATAATAACTGAATGTCTAATTCTACAAAAATACAATGGTTTGAAAGACATTTGGTGTACAAACATTTACTGAAATTCACCAAGCAAATGAAAAGTTTATAACTGTATCATGCATGCATTGGAGAAGGGGACATTTAATCAGTAGCATATTAAATTCATCCATCATCCATGTTGTAATTTGTTTATTAACCTCTGAGTTGTGTGATGCTTGTGTTACTCTTGACAGGGAGCATGCCCAAAACCAAGCATGGAAAAAGAGCGAATCAATTGCTGGGCACATACACCCACACACTAAAGTATGGGTGGACTAGGGCTACTTGAAAACTGCCAATGCAAACATCAAGGTTGTGGATTTAGTTTCCATGTTCAGGTCAAATTCCGTTCAGCCTGAATTTTAAAGCAAAATACAGTAATCCCTCGCTATATCGCGCTTCGACTTTCGCGGCTTCACCCTATTGCAGATTTTAAATATAAGCACATCTAAATATATAATTACAGATTTTTTTGTTGGTTTGCCGCTTTCTGCGGACAATGGGTCTTTTAATTTATGGTACATGCTTCCTCAGTTTGTTTGCCCAGTTAATTTCTTACAAGGGACACTATTGGCGGATGGCTTAGAAGCTACCCAATCAGAGCATGTATTACAGATTAACTAAAACTCCTCAATGATATAAGGTGCTTGAGATTGTTTGCTTCTCTCTATCTTTCTCACTCTCTCTGCCTTTGGGGGTGTGAGCAGAGGGGCTGTTTGCACAGAGGACACGGACGCACCTCTACAAAATGCCGCTTTATCGTGGTGCTTCTGTATACTTAAAATCACGTATTGATTTTTTGATTGTTTGCTTTTCTTAGCGAACGCTCTCTCTGACATTCTCTGCTCCTGATGGTGCTCCTTTGAAGATAAGATATGTTTGCATTCTTTTAATTGTGAGAAAGAACCATCATCTCTGTCTTGTCATGGAGCACAGTTTAAACTTTTGACTAAAGGGTGTTATTTCATGTCTAGAGGGCTCTAATAATGTTAACAGGGTGGGAGAGTTTATAAGGGCTTAAAATATATAAAAATAACCATACAAACATATGGTTTCTACTTCGTGGATTTTCACCTATCGTTTGGTCTGGAACGCAACCCCCGCGATCGAGGAGGGATTACTGTATATAGTTTTTATTCTTCATAACTAAAATATGAACAACAGTCAAATTCTTACAAAAAGGCTGTGGTGTAAATGTCAACAAACAGATTGCTATTCATCATTTTTAAGATGAACAACACAGGCTTTTATTGAAGCTAATAACTTAAAAGAAAGTTTATATTTATTAAACAAAGCAGTTAAACAACATACTGTATAATGCAGGATTATTTAAAGTATTAGCCAAGTACACAGTTAAACTGAAAATAAATAAGAATCAGAAGAGTTCAAGAAAACAATCAATTTTCATGTGATGAAGGCTATATAATGCCTTTTATATCAGAAATGAATTTAAAACACCAATAAATCATGTACACTTACAAAATGTCCAAAAGATTCAATGGAACCTACAAGTAAAGGTTAAAATGAGTAAATCATTACATTAAATGTTCTGTTCTAAAACACTTAGCACTGATACTGGTATGATGGGAACATTGTATTACTAGCTTGGTACCTTTCCTCTCTGACCTCTGCACAGTATGTTGTTTCGTGCAACTGGTTCACTGCTTCATTTACATAGTAAGACACTTTCCCTTAATAATGCAAATGCCAAGATATCTTCAACTGAACAAGTAAAAATAACTGTTTTGGAAATAGGCAATATGAAATTCAGTGTATTATGATCAAAATACATAAAACCTCCTAGATGACTAATTGGAAAACAGAATATTATAAATACAGTAAACCTGTATACGCACATACACACACCATAGACTTTCAAATGGACTTTCCAATTAATTAAACAAACTGTAAATACACTATACACTTGTATCTTAATTTTATATGGATAGGTTGTAAATATATTTACTTACACTAAAAAGCTGAAATACTTATTTAACAGAAAACTACAAATTTGAATACATTTTTACTTGCAAAATGGAAATTGGCTTGATAACCACCTCTGTGTTGTTCAGTGTTAGGTACTCCATTTTAAAGGCCAGCAGAGAAAGCCGTTTGCAATGTATTTTTAAGAGAAGATGAGGAAGGCAGAGGTTGTACTATTATAACTGAGCACTGACAGCTCCTGCCAAAGCCAACTTTACTGCTCTAAGTCTGAATGCATGAACGGAATCAGGACTGGCGATGAAATTACCTGCTTGGATTGCTCAGTTGCTACTGCTACCCAGTCTCCACAAGCTTTTTTTTCACATTTTTCTGTATTTATAAATGACCTCAAACTCTTAGAAAGCTGAGCTGAACAACATCAGATTTCGAAAATACACCCGCAAAAAGCATGTCACAGCCAGAATCATGGTATATTGCAACTGGTACTCGGTGGATCCAGTCTTTTTGGAATAAATAAACCACTGGTAGTTGGGAAGTGTGTTAATCACCTCTGTTCCATTTCTGAGGAGTTGAAGGCTGACCCATGTGGCTTAGCAAGAAAAATACCTTTTATAGAAAGCAAACATATTTTAATCACATTGAAAAGTGTGGAACAGCTGTAGTATAATTTGTCCATCTTGCACTGCCCTGCTTATATTTTATGATTTTTCTAAATTCAGAAGCACCAATAAATAATGACAGATGACATCTGCTAAAGAATAGTCTGCTAGAAGCTGCACATGACAATTTCAGCTTGTTGTGAATTTTTCACAATACAAACTTTGGTTAATTTGTTTGACTCAGCATTTTCATTTGGTTTGATGGCAAATGGTTGTCAGGTAGGCCAATTTCTTCTTAGTCAAACATTTGCACATCTGTTTTCTATATTAAAGGAGTATATTCTTATAACTAGTCACAATGCATGACAATTAACAATGGGGATATCTTCTGGCCAAATTGAAAGCTAAACGAAATGCAATATAAGCTGTGTTGGCCTTTTCTCTTAAAATGGCTATTCAGCTTTGAAATCCCCAACCAATAATATTGACTATCAATGATGTTTATGGGGACATTCATCAACTTGAGAATTTTACATATCACCCAACTGTACATAAAAACATACTTTTCGGTTAGTGTGGCAATCTTCTCTTGGTCACGTTGTTGTTGCACTTGTGTTTCTTCCATTCGAATGCGTCTGTCTTCCAATAAAGACTCCACTTGCTCTTTTGCCAGCTTGGTTTGCTCTTCCATTTGTGCCTGCAGAGCTTCAACCTTAAACATACAAACCATGTTAACAAATAAGCTATAATAATTAATCTTAAATTAAAAAAAGAGGTTTTCAACCTTTGTAAGAAATATATAAATATAAAAACAGAGGCAAAATATTTTACATGTCTCGACTTAAGCAGCTGCTGTTTAAACCCATTTTACAAGGTTTACCTACAGTATGGGCCAAATCACCTTAGAAAAATACTAACCAGATTCCCTTTATAAGAACTGGTGCCTTTTATCCTTAGCACATTGTAGAACATTTTCTTTCTCTGGAAACTATTGAAACTTTACAGTGAAAACTCTTGGGCTGTATTTGTCAGGTGAACAATATGCTCTCTCAATTGCTACTTTTAACTGTGCTAAAGTGCCCAAACATGAATTCAGTGGCATTTTAATATTCAATTTCCTGTGGGACTCTGTAAATTCTCAACTTTTTCCTGCAAACTCTGTTTTAAACATCTGAAAAATTTACCCTTATAGCTCTCTATTTAACATTAAATTCTGCAATAGTGGGAATTAAGCTGTCCTTCCAATGGCATGTAAATCTAAGACTCTGTGTTGTTTTATATTTTGTATGTGTATGCGTGTATACTGTATATAACAAACTGATTTCAGAAAGAAATGTTATGGCCTTCTCTAATATGAAGGCTAATCTCCAAAAACAAGAAGTTGTCTTCTCAAAATACACAATGGCAATGCTGGTGAATTATAATCTGGATTAGTAGAACATTAAAAGTTTACCTTTAAATATGAAAACAATGAACACTTATGATTTTTCTTGGAAGACGGATTAAAAAAAAAAAAAAAAAAAACACAACACACCCACCCTCCATCCAATGGCTTGCAAAGATACAATTGTCAATACCTGCAAAAGAAGTGTTTGATTGTCTTTCACATAGCGCTCTGGAGTTACAAGGTTTTCTGACCCTGTTACAGTCTTGGATGTACTTTTTCTTAGGGCTGCAAGAAATAAACAGTCACTTAAAGCAGGGTATTCATAGTTCACTATGAATATTCAAGTAACATTCATTGTCAAAAATTAAATATCAATTAGCTTTGGAACACCACTTGATAACAGAAGTATAGGCTGCCAGCTGAGAATTATAGGTGTACAAAGTAGATTTTACAAGGCCAGTACCAAATTTGCATGGTTTTCCCTATAATGTCCACCAATAGATCTGGCCAGGAAAGGATATATATTATACTAGCAAAATACCTGCGCTTCGCGGTGGCGAAGTACTGCCTTAAAATTTTTATAAAGAAGAAAATTAAACCTTTTTAAACTGAGGGAAAATATACCAATAATTATTTGTTAAGGATCTCTTTGTATACCCCATTTTGAGTTCGGCCCTCCGGTTGTAATATGACCAAGCTGTGCGCTGAGCTTACTCTTGAGCATGCAACGTACAGTTGGCCATGTGAACAGTAATCTTGTTTCATCACAGCTTGGATTGCTGCTGTCATAATCGGTTTGAGTTTCATGGTTTGTTTCAATGACGACAGTATTTGCAGGACTTGTGTTGAAGTGACATACGGCATCTGTCAAGTGTTGTAAGCATACAACCGGTTTCATCGATAACTTCATATCCAGCTTTTGAGAGTTTAAATATTCATAAACATCAAAGTGTCCACTACTGAAATTGTCACCTGTGAGTCTAAGATGTTTAAGAGGCACTGGCAGTTGTCGAAAGGGGTAAAATATTTGGCCATTTCGGTACACTTGAAAGCGACAACCGAACAATTCAGTAGCAGCCATCAACTCACATGCAGAACCATAGGTGAAGGGCTTAAGCATTTCACTCTTATAGTGCTCCTGTGTAGTATAATTATCTCCTGTACCGTCATCAATCCACACCTTGAACCTGTCCCAGTCATTCAATACATAAGACACAATGTTCCTCCGGATATGAAGAGTGAGCCTGATATGGCCGTGCAATATGTAACAAAGAGAATGGAAAAGGGTTGGTGGTATCTCCGGGCATGGAAACCACTCGGTAAGTGATAGTTCTTAGATCGATAGTGATCTAGTAATCATCTCGATTGTAATAAACAAACAATAAAACAGCGGAGAAGCCGTGGATTAAACAAAAAGGCTGTAGTTATCAGTAGGGAGACGTGAATCCCGTGGCGAAGCAAGGAAGGGAATGTAGAGACTGGAGCGATGGACGGCCTTATATAGGCAGGTAGCCAACAACGTGGGAGGCGCTTGGGGTGGGGACCCAACGCCTCACACGGTGACCGAGCTGCAGGCTATGGACGTATATATGTACGTAAGTAGGATTCAGTTAGCGTTGGGAACCCGTGTACCAAATTTCTTGAAGATGGGCCCATAAGTAACGAAGACTGTTGAAAAGTTCAATATGGCGGCCGACAGTGGCGTCATACCACCGAAATAAGTACGTACATTGGTTTTGGTTAGTGCAGGGAAGCCGCCTACCAAATTTCGAGAAGATGGGGCCATAAATAAGAAAGTTCAACATGGCGGACGTTGTTGACCGTTATGACCATTACGCCAGAGAATTTCAAATGAAACCTGCTTAACTTTTGTAAGTAAGCTGTAAGGAATGAGCCTGCCATATTTCAGCCTTCTACCTACACGGGAAGTTGGAAAATTAGTGACGTTGGAAAGTTCAATATGGCGGCCGACAGTGGTGTCATACCACCGAAATAAGTACGGACATCAGTTTCCATTAAAAGTTCAATATGGCGGCCAACAGTGGCATCATACCACCAAATAAGTACCAAATTTCAGCCTTCTACCTACACGGAAGTTGGAGAATTAGTGACGTTTGGAAAATTCAATATGGCGGCCAACAGTGGCGTCATACCATCGAAATAAGTATGTACATCAGTTTTGGTTTTTGCAGGGAAGCCACCTACCAAATTTTGTGAAGATAGGGTCAGCCTTCTACCTACACGGGAAGTTTGAAAATTGGTGACGCTTGGAAAGTTCAATATGGCGCCAACAGTGGCGCCATACCAACGAAATAAGTAAGTACATCGGTTTCGGTTAGCGCAGGGAAGCCGCCTACCAAATTTTGTGAAGATGGGGCCATAAATAAGAAAGTTCAACATGGCGGACGTTGTCGACCGTTATGTGTAGAATTTCGAAATGAAACCTGCTTAACTTTTGTAAGTAAGCTGTAAGGAATAAGCCTGCCAAATTTCAGCTTTCTACCTACATGGGAAGTTGGAGAATTAGTGATGAGTCAGTCAGTCAGTGAGGGCTTTGCCTTTTATTATTATAGATATAAATACATTATATATGATATATATTGTGATGGACAGGTTTAGGTTTTTCCAGGCCAGGAGGCTGATATATTGGAAGGACGGGGGAGCAGACTTGTGTGAATTTCCCCTTGGGATTAATAAAGTATCTATCTATCTACAGGACACTGCCTTCTCTGGAGCGCTGGATGGCAGCCGCGCTGGACTCCATGGGAGTTGTAGTATGGTGCAGCCCTTTTGGGTTCTGCGGGTGCTGCCAGGAGTTGGAACTTCTTCCACACCTGGGAGTGATTCCAGATATTCCTTACAGACATAACACTGTGTATTTTATACATACACATTTATTTTGAGAGAGACAAAAAATAAAAGTAAAATACATATTTCAAAATAAATCTGAATATAAATTTTGCCCAACCTTAAATAAGAATAAAAAAAACCCCAAAGCCAGCAAGCCAAACTATTAAATTTTAATGCCTCACATTTTGATTTTAACATAAAAAATGTTTGTCACTTTACATGCTTACAGGTATGTTGAATAATGAACCATCTCCCCCTACATTTTTTCCATCCTCCATCCTGATCTCATTCTCTCCAATGCCATCCTACTGTATAGTTTTACCAGTTATCCTCCATTCTTTCTTCCACATTACTAAACCATCTCGAAACTGTACTATTCCTCTCTTCCCCCCCTCAAAAGGAGTAGTACACACTCACCCGATTTTCTAACCTCAGTCCTTTGAGGTAATATGAGGCAAAAAGTTAGGTTATCAACTAAAAACTTCAAAAGTCATGTGTGATTCACACAATTCTGAACCTACAGTTCAAGATGCACATAGTGAATATACTTGTGATGCTCGTGTTGTGACATGCCTAATATGTATCATTAAAATCTATTAAAAATCTACATCTTGAATGGCAGACTGCAGACCCATCAGGAAAAAATGTCATGAATATTTCGACACCAGATATTTATAATGGAAAGAAAAAAAAAAAAGGACACAACAAAAACCTCAACAAATTCTAAGCAAAACATAAAAAAACAAAACAAAAACAGTTATTCCTTACAACTGTATTAAAGTTAAATTGTTATTGTAATACCTGATCGGGCTGACCGAAACTCTGCATGTTTGCTTGTATCAGAATGCAGTGCTTTTTTCTGAGGAATAGTAACCTAAAACAAATTATAATTAATTATTTGACATACAAAACAAAAGAAAATCAGAACAATAACTATATATCTTGTTAACCACTAAATATGTATTTATGAATTCTGATTTAAGACAACCTTTAAACATAACCATATTTTGAATGTGCACAATTAAGGTCCACTGGACAATGATTCTATTCTTGTTAACAGAAGCACCTCTGAATTTAATCTAGTACCCCTCAGTGTTGAAGAAGTTAGAAATCAAATACTGTTTAATATAAAAATTAGCATGTTAAACCAGTGTAATCAGCTCACCCCAAACGATTGATTACAACTATTGGTGATTAGTGAAGGGCATATGTATGTGTATGGATGAAAAGACTTCCAATGGACTGATTCACAGATGTGAAACAAGGCAACTTGCAATATAAACAGACTTTACTTTATTAAAATTAACTAACAAAATTAATAAACATTTAAAACATTAGGGCTTTTTTTTCTCTGAGCTAAAGTTTGAGTTTACCTTATGTGGAGGTTCTTTATGAAAATAGGTGATCTCTTCAATATCTGGACCAACCAGCAATAGCAAATGCTGGATTTTTTTTCTGTCCTCTATTTCCCTAAATTAACAGATACAAGAAACAAAATCATTCTCTTGTACATCATGCATCAGAGAAAGAGCTGTAGTGCACAATTATTTTTAGGTAGTAATAACTGGACTTTATAACTAATGCTATAATCCTCCATTAAAAATGGTAAATTACATCCCCAAACTTTCTGTTCTGCACTTTGCAAGTGAGGGCCAAGAGTGTTTTTACTACATCCTAGCAGTTACAACAGAAACAATGGTATTCTTCAACGACTGGATTTGACTGACATGAATTAGGGTCCGGGCTCTTTTTAATATATATGGGAATATACTGTATGAGTTTTTCAGGATGGCACAATGATCTTATGGGTCCAGCAATTTAGGTTTGAATCCAATTCCTTATCGGTGTTTGTATAAAGTTTACAGAGTTTCTCCACATGCGTGCATTTTCTTCATGTAGGTTTCCTCTAACATACCAAAAGACACAGGAGTTAAGAAAACTGGTTATTACAAATTTGCATTCCGAGAGCATGCGTAATTAGGCTCTGTGATAATCGGTGGTCAGTCTATTTTCTGGTCTGCAGCCAGTACTGCCTAGATTGTATTCGGATTCCTGAAGATCCTACACTGGATTAAGTGGGTTTAAGCACATCGTTATTTCTTTTAAAGGTTTATGCTAAAGATTATTTTATTTCCATATTAAAATTAAAACATTGAAAACAATATGTATTTCAGTCTGTTTATTAAGCACCCGTAACACATTACAAACAAATAAAATAACACAGTTAAATGCACTTTTTCAGAAATGATTCTGAGGCCTTAAACATTATTATCCTTGTGTTGAGCAGACTTTGATGGTGCATTTAAGGCAAGAATGATTAAAACAAAGTAGTCTTGACTTTTTGACTACCACTAAGTTAATATGTTCTCTTAGTGTTACTCCAGTGAAGTATTTTTTACTCATGGCTTGAGATGTACTTGTAGCTGATAAATTTGATTGATAATTATGCAATTATTACAACAGAGCTGCATCTTTGAAACGCTTTCCATTGGACGTAATGTGATGAAGGATCTGTGGATGTTTTATCCATAAAACCAATTCCTGTTTGTTCTTTATGCACATATTTGGTTTTCAAGCCACAAACTTTAAATTTGGCACACAGGTATTTCTAAGCACAAGTCAGTTTACTGATAGAAAACATTCAGCCTTGTGGGGTGGCTTGAAATACTATAGTGTGATCAACTGGCAGAAAAAGGACACAAGGGTTGTGATGTGGTTTTTTTGTTAGTACACTTACTTTCCAAATAGTTCAATTGCCGAATATTACATAAAACTTTCATCAATTTTCCAAACTATTTTTTATTATTGCCCCCAAGCCACCCCAGGTGGGGCCATATTGTCTCTGGAGTTATTTAGTGGAGTCACAAATGTAATCACCTCCATCACAACATGCCCACCATTGTTTTTCTGTCATATCTGAAACTGTATTCAGCTAACCAGTAAGCCCACAGTTGAGTGAAATGACTAACTCAGATCAATCATGTTCTCTAAATACAAATTTTCTCACTTAAATTTTTCAGTGGACAAAGCCAGGAACAAAACTAGGTCTACACATACAAGTCTTACTTGCTGTTTGTTTCGAAGTCTGTTCCTGCATCACTCAAAAAGGGCTATACATATTTTTCATGAAAAATGGAGAACAACTCTAGAATAGTTAAATATAGGTTCCATGGTACTTAGATACACTGGTGGGAATGGCTTAGTGAATCTGATATTGTCTTGTTTCTGTTATGTATTAAGTAAATCCTTTAAAATATCAAAAGCTTTAGATTAAGGTGAATGAAATCCTAAACTTAACGACTCAGGTGCAGAACCAAGCGGCCAAGATCATAAAGGAGAATCTGTATTTATAATGCCCATAAATTTAATTTGGTCAATTTACCCCTACCATCTCAAGCTGGGAAACTGTATGCTGCTTTCTTAGAAACATGAGTAGTACAATTTAACCAAAACACTGTATGACATATACATACATAAATATATATTATACTGTATATATACTGTATATATACACACACACACACATAACGATAATATATAATAGTGATAATAACGTGTTAACTTGCCCAGCCCTAATATATATATATAGGCACATAACCCTTCGCAAACACCCTTACTCGGGTTCAACTGAAGTAAAGCCAACAGCTGACCAGGAGAAATAACTGGCAGTGAGAAATCAAAGTCTATCGCTCAGAGGGTGGTGGAAACTTAAAGCCAACGGTCTCTTAGTGGTTCAGCTGAACGCGGAAAGCGCTGAAGCACCAAAGTTACTAAAAAAACGGAGAAGATGATATCAGCGCTAAACGCAAGTTTATGCCTGTTGAGGGCATGTTTATATGTTGTGTGTCCTGCAGCATGTACAGTTCAGGTTTTCCGGCCAACAGTGTGGACAGCTTCACCTGCCAAATGTGTTTAGTTAATTTAGAATTGGTCAGGAAAATAAGCGAATTGTAGAACTGTGTTGGGAACCTGATAGCAGAACAGATTCTCAGCACTCTGCAGCACACCTGTGGAAACTGAGAATAAGAAAGTGCTCATAATTGGCGATTCTATAGTGTGGAATGTTAGAATTCCAAAACCATGCTAAACCAGCAGTTAATGTTAAAATGCCTCACAGGGGCCAAGATTACGGACATAGAGGCTGCATTGGACCTTGTCGCCGATGATGAATTATCTACCCTATTGCTGCTTGTTGGCACTAATGATATTTATTTACAGCAATCTGAGGTATTAAAGAAGAACTTCATCTCTCTATGCACCAAAGCTAAAATAAACTGTAGGAATTTAGTTGTATCTGGCCCCTTACCAAGATTACACAGAAGGGATGTGAATTATAGTAGATTGCATTCCCTTCACTGTTGGCTAGAAACCTGGTGTGCAAATAAAAGCATAGTGTTTGCGAACAACTGGGATGATTTTTGGGAAAGGCCTGGATTTTTCAAGAGAGATGGTCTTCATCCTAACTGGAGTGGAACTTATGTATTATCCCAAAATATGGCAGCAAAACTGCCTGGCTGACTGATTAGAGCACCATAATCCCTGTTGTGGGGCATCCAATAAATTTAGTCTTGATGCAAACTTTAAATTACTTGATGACCAAAAAATAAGGTGTATAATTAGTCCAGGGGATAAAGCCAGACCCTCCGCCCGGGGCATCAGTAATAGAAATTTTCTTCAAATTAAAACAAAAAAATATCTCACCAGTTCAGAAAGAAGCATGCAGTTTTAAATGCTGCTTATTGAACATTCACTCTCTTGGCAGTAAAGCTGTTTTGGTAAATGACATTATATTAAGTACAAAATCTGATCTGTGTCTTCTCACTGAAACCTGGCTTACTAAATGAGACACTGTTCCCCTAGCTGAGGCGTCACCTTATGGATACTCTTTCCTTCATAAGTCTAGAGATTCTGGTCGAGGACGAGGCCTTGGAATAATTCATTGTAACAAATTGCAAATCACGTCTAAAAATTTAGGCGACTTTACATACTTTGAGGCATTCATTTTAGATATCAAAACAGATTCCATCACAATTATAGTGCTAGTCTACAGAGCACCAGGACCACATTCATTGTTCATGACTGAATTTAGCAAATTATGATCACATAGTATTGATAGTATGTGGAAACTGACCCTTTTAGCAAATGTTTTACTTATTTGTTAAATTCAGTAGGATTTTGTCAGATTGTCAAAGGTCCAACTCATAATCATAACCACACATTAGATTTAATTATAACTTACAAAGTTGAAATTCAAAATTTAAATATTACTCCATTAAATGAAGTTATTTCCGATCACTTCTTAATTACATTTGATTTAGTTCTGCCCATGCCAACGCACTCACAGATTAAAACAAAGACAGTGCGACATCTAGATTGTAATTCTGCTTCAAAATTTATAGATACCTTGAGTTCCAAGTAATTGTGGAAAACCATTTAGATCAGTTAACATCAAATGTAAACGTGGAAAACAATTTAGATCAGCTAACATCAAATTATAATGTGACCTTGAGAGATGCCCTGGATGCAGTGGCTCCACTTAAAACAAAAGTGATCAAAGCACATAGAAACTCTCCCTGGTTTAATGAAAACACTCAAGCTCTTAACTTAGAGTGTCAAAAACTGGAGCGCAGATGGAGAACAACAAAGTTACATGTCTTTCAAATTGCATGGACAGAGAGTGTTAAAAAATATAAAAAGCCCTCTTTAAAGCTCTCAGAATACTATTCTACATTAATAGATAGCAATAATAAAAATCCTCGGTACTGTTTAGAACAGTGGCTAAATTAACAAATGGGAATTCAGATCAACAGTGCAAAATACCAACAGATATTAGCAGTACAGACTTTATGAACTTCTTCAATGAGAAAATTAAAAATATAAGATCCCAGATCTCAGCATCACAGTACAAACCAAATACTAGCTTAGCAGACCCTGCCTCACATTGCATTCAGCACTTTAGTAATTTTAATCCTGTAACTGAGCAGGAAGTCTTAACTTTAATTTCTAAAATGAAGCCCACTACTTGTTCCCTAGATCCAGTGCCAACAAAACTAGTAAAAGTGCAATGGATGTTCTTGCAGCCTATTCTAAACATTATCAATAGTTCATTATTGCATGGCACAGTACCTGATGCACTAAAAGTGTCAGTTATTAAACCATTACTTAAAAAGTCAGACCTAGACCCACACATACTAAATAATTATAGGCCTATTTCAAATTTACCATTTCTCTCTAAAATACTAGAAAAAGTAGTCGCCAGTCAGCTTCAGTCACACCTTACGCATTACAATTTATTTGAGAAATTCCAGTCTGGTTTCGCACTGGTCATAGTACAGAAAGGCACTAACACGGGGTTGTAAATGACATTCTGATATACTCTGACGAAGGAAACTCCACTGTAATTATGTTGTTGGACTTTAGTGCAGCATTTGACACCATTGACCATTCTATTTTACTGCACAGGCTAGAAAATGATGTTGGGCTTACAGGCCTGCTTTCTTGGTTTAGTTCTTATTTATCAAATCGATTCCAATATGTACAGAAATGTGCTGACAGTACTCCATCATTATACACAGAAGTTCAATATGGTCCCACAGGGCTCAGTACTGGGACCTTTACTGTTTTCACTTTACATGCTTCCACTGGTATCTCTTTAGGAAACATAATGTTAATTTTCACTGTATGCAGATGACACCCAGTTATACCTTTCATTTAAATCAAATGAAGTTTCTCCGATGTTGTCTTTAATTAGTTGTGTTAGTGAATTAAAGGAATGGATGAATGAGAACTACTTGTCTTTAAATACAGATAAAACAGAGATGTTAATTGTTGGAGGGAATGACGCTGATCACAGCAATATTTTGTCATCATTTAACTCAGTTGGAATCCCCATTAATTTTACTGAATCAGCCCGCAATCTAGGAGTTATCTTTGACTCTAGCATGTCATTTAAAGCGCATATTACAAAGTTTCCAAAACATGTTTTCCATCTTAAAAATGTTAGGAAATTAAGGTGCTTTCTAAATAAACAGGATTCTGAGAAATTAATTCATGCATTTATCTCTAGTAGGATTGACTACTGCAATGCGGTGTTCACTGGCTGTTCAAACTGTTCTTCATACAGCCTCCAGTTAATCCAAAATGCGCTGCAAGAATTATTACAAGAACAAGAAAATATGAACACATAACTCCAGTTCTTAAATCCTTACACTGGCTCCCGGTTAAGTTTAGGGCAGATTTCAAAATCCTCCTTTTAACATATAAAGCATTAAATGGCCAAGGTCCGGCTTACTTGTCTGAACTTATCATGGCTTACAAACCTGAGTGCACATTAAGATCTCAAGATGCCGGTCTGCTTATGATTCCAAGGATTAATAAAATAACAGTGGGAGGTCAAGCTTTTAGTTACAGGGCCCCTAAACTGTGGAATGGTCTGCCTGCTACTATAAGAGATGCCCTTCTGTCTCAGCTTTTAAATCACGGCTAAAGACTCACTACTTCAGTTTAGCATATCCTGACCAGAGCTGCTGATTAACTGTACAGACTGCATCTCTGTTGTTAGTCATTAGCACTAAAACATAAGTAACATGATAGTTATTTATTACAAACCCTCACCTATTCTGTTTCTCTTCTTCGTACTCAATTGTGGCACTTGATGTCACGGCCCACCTGCCAAGTTGTTTGCCTGCCTAAGGTAAAGTCATCCCTGATGGAGGATCGCAGGAATCATGGGGAAGAGGGGTCCTTTCATTGGATTGGCTGGCCAGCGTTTCAGCTGTGGAATGGCCAAATGGGGAGGCAGCTTGATGGCTGAGGTCTCCCAGGACTCTAAACAAATCCAAATCATATTATGTGATGATATCTACTGTTAAATTCTGCTCCACACTTGTAAAGTTTTTATTTTTATACTGTATTCAGGATTTGTTTTATTCTGTGTATTGTATTTTGACCCCCTTTTTGATATCCACTGCATGCCCTACCTGGAAAGGGGTCTCTCAACTGCCTTTCCCAAGGTTTCTTCCATTTTTTCCCTACAAGGATTTTTGGGAGTTTTTCCTTGTCTTTGTGGAGAATCAAGGCTGAGGGGCTGTCAAGAGGCAGGGCAGTTAAAGCCCATTGCAGCACTTCTTGTGTGATTTTGGGCTATACAAAAATAAATTGTATTGTGTGGGTGTATATATTATATATGCACACATGCAGTTATATATACTGTATATATGTACATATAAAAATATAAATGAACTTCAGAGTTCATCGGAGGTAAGCACTACACACCGTCGGCGAGACTGTCGCGAACCTTCCTATCTCTTATCACCCTCAGCTCACAATAAGGACAACTGACTACACCCCTTCGGGCCTGGGAGCTTTAAAAATGAGATGCTCCTAATGGGTGTCATCTCATTCAGGGGTTAAATGCTTTATGGATCCCTGACTCTGTCATTTCAAAGCCAATGGCTAAATATACACGCGCGCACACACTTCTCTCTCTCTATTACATACTCGCACTGAGTATAATAGTTCGCTTGCAGTACTGATTAATTTGTGCGAATCCTAGAGAGAAGCAGTGGGTCAAGGGGCGAGGCCCTCCTCAGTCACGCGCCAGCCTCGGGGTGCATCTTACATCTGCTTAGCTAGAGAACTACTTAACGGATTTAAATCGGGCTTTTTTCTAGAATTTGCTTGAATATTCGGGTTGATTTTGCAACTTCTCTCTTCACGCTAAGAATCATAGTTCGCTTGCTAGAGTGACATATTTGCGCTAATCCAAGACAGAAGCTCTCAGTCGAGGTGAGAGGGAAGCGCAACGTCAAGAGTAGGGAACCAGGCAGGACCCTCCTTGGTGTCCTGTTTAGCTTCTATGCGGGCGAAGCCGCGGGGGACGGCTAGTATAGTGTATATTTATACACACATATACAGATACATACACAGCGCACAATATCAATTACCTGATTTTAAGACGATCATTCTCAGCATACAATCTAAGAGCATGTTCCCTCTCCTGGAACAGGTAAACCTGCATGTCACTCAGTGCCTTTTGTAGTTCTGCAATCTCTCCCTCCCGTTGCCTTAGCTCCCACTGCAGTTTATGCTGGAAAACAATACAAAACATTCTCAGAAATAGTGAATTACTAGAAAATGTAGAATACATATCAGGCTATTTACTGAACAGCCTCAATAACAACAATTAAGTTTAAAGCAAAACTTCTAATTAAAAATCAAAGAAAAAACTAATTCCAAAAGAGGATTTGGCCTAATCAATCTGGACAAGGGGATTCTGAGTTTTCTTTAATAACATTGGTCTCACAATCTTAGTATTAGATGTTGAATCCAATATTCCTTCCGCAGCATTCATGAAACCAGGGATCACACCTGTTGCAGACATTCCTGGAAAACTTTAACATTCCTTACCCTGGAAAACTTCAAAAAGACTGAGGGCAGGTAGTTTACTGGCAGCGTATAGTAGGCTGAGGCTGGTACAGATCACAGCAAGGGTTTATTATTTGCTATTCTGCATGATACACTGTGGTATTTTAAAAAATTTGATGGCATTTGTCAATAGCGAGCAAGTAATCCAAGATGCTGCCATTCCTGGTGGTCAGGGCTAATTGAGAGTTTAAGACGGTAGAAACTTGCGTTACCAAAGTTATTGTTGATATCTAAAAAAAACAGAGTGCTCAAATACTTTGATTAACCAAGTATCGTAACAACATTTAAAACAAAACATGGCATTGTGATTTAAGGCAGGTTCAAGGCTTTGCCAATTTCTTTATAACTTTCTCTAGCTTTTAACCCTTCTAACAACTTATTTTAAAAGTTCCATGGGCAGCCCCCTTGGTCTTCATGACAGCAGGATTGATGTAATCTGCTGTTTTAGGTCTGAGACCTCACAAAGTCACTGATATTTACAGTGTAATCATATACATAAACATAGCTGGAGTATGAAATGAACACAGGTGTACCTTATTAATGCACACCGTGCCATCTCTAAAGAAAATTGAATGTTACTTAATTTTGTTTGTTAAAACAAAGGGGTGAATTCATAGTAAGTTTCATATTTTTTTATTCTTGATGTAATGCTGAAGGCATCTAAATACAGCATTTCACTTTAACAGTACAGAGAATTACGTGTACATGTGTAGAAAAAAATGGAAAATTTCCATTTAAATATGTAACACAACAAAATATGAAATACCATATTTACCCACGGATAAGCTGAAAATTTTAGAGCCCAAAATAGGTGCAAAAATTGGGTTTGGGTTAGGTGGTGTGCGATATTGACAAAAAAATACCTTGATATTTTCTGGTATTTTGTCAGTAATGATAATTAGACAATATTTTGCAATGTTCAAAAATGTATTTCACATTGTACTAGCTCTGGCTCGCTCTTGTTAATAGGGTATTAACTGTTGCTCACAAATGATATTAATGGAAACAACATATTTAAGGAAAACAGGTCTTATTAACTTAAAACTGAATGATTCATGGAGAAAAAAAAAAAAAAAAAAATAAAGCTAAAATGCTAAAAAAAAATTAAAAACCACCAGTGCGAGTATTATGAGATGAAACAGTGCAAGTATGAGTAAACTGTACTCTAGACGCTAGATGTATAATATGCAGTCATGTGCCGATTTACTGCCAGCCATGTTAAGGCAATTTGTGGTTATGGACAAGGGCGATCAGAAAACAATGAGGTAATAATGTTCTAGAAATTGTCAAAACCAGCAACAGTAATAAATCTTTCGTTATTATCTTTATTTCAGTTTCTCATATTTTCCGAAAGTTGGAGGGCCCTTTAAGGTTTGTTTTGATTGGCGCCACGCCACTTGGCTAATGCTTTCTCCCAGGACCACCTTCCCTCACAACAGTGTTTCCTCAACCTTTATGGTCCTGTGAACCAGTTTGCCTTTATAAGTAACTAGCAGTAACTGCTAACCACTCCATTGATGAAATGAACGTGATTGAGGGGTCTTTGTTGGTGAAACAAGCTCGCTTTGGAAATTGGGAAATATAACATAGCAGTGCTAATCACTTAGACAACCATTGTAAATAACTTGCAACCAATGACAGCAACCCACAAGTCAGCAGGTGACAAACACCGTCTTTCACTGACTCACTGTGTGGCTGCCGTGATGTAAAAATCAGACTGTGCTACTTTGTACTGGCAATTACAGTATGCATACCGTTGTCCCACATCAGACTCACAGAGCCTCAATTGCAAATGACATGCAATTTGATATATGGCCAAATGGCTGGTCCAAAATGGTGCCATAGGCTAGAATGACTGTATGTGTCTGGAGACAACCATGATGGGAAAAATTAGATGGCTTATTGAGCGTCACAAAATGAAATTTAATGACTAATGAAATTGGTGCGTAAGGGATGGTGACTTTGAACAGAAAACAGCAACGGTGCTCTTGTTAATTTGATCTGACAGTGGGAAAGCTTTTGATTACGATAAACTGCTATGTTCATGAAAATATGAATTTCATAATATACATTTGACACAAGTGATGTATCACACCCAGTCAAAAAGAGATGAAAAGGACTTCTGTTGAGAGTTGATAACTAAGAGCCATAGAAGCTAAGAATCTAAGTATATAAGAATCTTTAAGTAAAGAACTTTTAAGTACAGAAATAACTAAAGTTTCTCAAGAAAAGCTAAGTTTAAGACAAGATACATTTTCCCCTTTTTTTTACCTTTTATTCTACGTGTGTAACTATTTTTTCTTTTATCCTTGTGCAGATTATTTGCTTTTAACTTTCACTAAATATTTTAAAAACGAACTTTTGGACTCAGATTTCTTTAGACATAACTCTTAATAAGTATCTTGATAAGTTATTTATTTAAAGGCTTTAAATTGCAGATTGTCATAGAATCACTTTTTTTCCCTTTTTATTAATTTTATTGCAATCCATACAAATCAATCAAGTTTTTACTAAAAGAAAAATTGAGTTAAGAACAAATCGATAGAATCACTTAGGAATTATAAAAGAAGCCTAACTATCTTAACTTTCAGCCCAAATGAATGTAAATATAGCATAATCAATTTGCACTGAACACTGCTTAGTTTAACTGGTTACAGTATAATATAGGCTAATGTAGGTTGCAGTAGGTAATATACAATTAAATAAATAACAAAATGCCATCTCTGCATTGGGGGAAGTGTGAATGAGGTATAAGGAAACGGCTTCTACTCTGTATCATCTGTTAATTAGCTGCTTGGACATGGGTAGCACCTGCACTGTGGTCTTTCTGGTTAGAAACCCCTCCATGGGTGACCAAAAAATCTCCATGGTAAACATATTCATCACTAGGGCTGCAATGATTAGTTGACGTAATCGGCAATGTCGACTACAAAAAATCGCAGACACCGATTTTTTATTGTCGACGCGTCATAAACAGAACCTTCAATAGAGGCTGTAGTCACAAAGAACCACATTGGTTTTTGTAACTGTAATGCACTACATGGACGTCTGGGGGCAGTATCGTTTGTTATTGTTGTCAAGACGCACACAGTCCTAACAACGCAAGCATCCTGGAGCTGTGATGCCGCCGTCTCTCGATAGGCAAGTTTTAGCGAGTAAAGTTAGTGTCACGTGTTAACGTTGATGTTTGTACTATAATGTGTATATCAAGGTTTCAACAATGATAGTTAACCCTTAAACCGACACATACTTGGGGGTTAATGCACCCCTGGACACCAAATACTTTTTAGTTGCACTTTAAGTAAATATCACAATACACAAAGAAAATGTGAAATTTTAATGGAACACATTTTTTTCCATGCAAAGAGCATCACAATTACTGCAACACTGATCATTTTACACACTGCAAGTGAACTGTAAAAACTATAAAAAAAACCCAAAAACTACTGCAACAAATCTATTACAGCGTTTCTCAACCTTTACGTATTTGCGACCAGAGTTTTCATAAGTTTTAATTGCGCCCCCCCCTAACTTTTTTTTGAAATGTAGATGCATATTTTATTATACTTACTTAACTTTTATCGACACTTACCTAACTCTATATTTATTGTTCTAGTATCAGAATGTAGTTTAAGTTAATTTGTTTTGGTTTCAACAGACGTTTTTATCATATTTTTGATTCTTGTTTTCTTTTTTTTTCCACATCTTCACGCCCCCCTTTTTGTTACTTCGCATCCCCCTAGGGGGGCCCGCCCCACAGGTTGAGAACCACTGATTTATTACTATATGTTCAATATGCAACTGAAGTCATTCATGAAATTCAGTATATCACCGAGCCAACTGCGGTTGAACTGGCTGGATACAAACACACAGGGGTAAACTCTGGTGATTGCAGGCTCGTCTAGTGCAGCGGCTGAATCCCAGAAACAGTGTTGCTGCAGTTCTGCCGGGGCTGGCAGTGGTCCTGAGCTGCCTGCTCAACGAATATACGGCTCTGGCATGCTGGCAAATTGCACCGAGAAACAACTTTAGCCGGTTGCAGAGCTCAATGAATGCACGTCACTGAATATATGCATGTTGCCGCATATACTCTGCTTCGGCGTGCTTCCAAATTGCACTGGAAACCGACTCTAGCTGGTTGTGGCATTCAACAAGTGTACTTTTCTGAATATACTCGACTCCAGTGTGCTGGCAGTGATTACCTTGTCACAAATTTTAGTCCGTTATTTTTTTATTTTGGCCTAATATAGTACATGATGTGATAAACTACAACACTTTTCTTTCAGAGTGTGATGATTAAAACATCTTTCTCTGTCTGCAAAATCATTCTTATGTATTCCTGCTAACTCTGCTCCCTCTGAGCGTCTCTTCTCAGCAGCTGGGAACATTGTCTCAAAGAAGAGAGCCAGCCTCACACCAGAGCACATCGAAATGCTCACGTTCCTGCACTGCAATCAGAAATACATGAACTGAATCTTTTATAAACTGTACATTATTATTTTATTTGAATTGAAGATTTATTTAAACTTTTGGACTTTAAAGACACCCCAGTGGCCATTTTTGGTTAAGTTAAATGCACTTTTTGTGTTTAAAGACTATGTGCACGTTAGTTTGTATTGTTTAATGTATTTCTTTTTTATTGTGATGGTCACACTAATATAAAAACATCTGATTATTTTCAAATTCATATGTTTCACTGGTTGTTATTTTAATTTGATTATTATTAATTTTAATCGTGTTAATGCAGAGACATCAGGGTGAAATTCACAGGTGGACAGACGTGAGCAGATTAGGTAAGACATGCACTGGAGCCCAGAACAGGATGTGCAACCACAGGTCACAGGCATCAAAATAGTCAGGCATGAAATAATTGTGACTAATCGAAAAAAAAAATTGAACAACTAGTCGACTACCAAAATAATCATTGGTTGCAGCTCTATTCATCACCAGGAACAGGGCTGGCCCACTGATATACTGTCTCTCACTCAGACTTATACCATGACACCCTCTTGCGTTTCAAGGGCGAGCTTGCATTAGCAGAAATCATTGTGTGTACTGTTTTGTTCTGGAGGTTCTGCTGTACTGTGCGTGGTTTCCTTTTTTTGTTTTTAAAACCACTGATATATAAATGTGGCATAATGGCAATAATGATGCTGTTCTTGGCTATCTCACTCAGCGCTTATCCATTTGCACGGCACAAAAATTAAACTCATTCACTCCGTTTGTATAACTGGTCTGATTCTGGTCTGATCAATTGCTATTAATTGACTTGAATTCAGTTACCGCCTTTTCATTAAGTGTGAAGCTTTGTTTGAGTAATAATATTGCAATCGCACTCAAAATAGTAAAGTATTACAATTTATTAAAGCCTGTAATGTGCCAGCAGTATTACTAATAGTATTACATTATTACCACCACCAAAGACTCACAGTATGAAAACTAGCCACTACACCACCAGATCACACTGTTTGAAGATATCTATAACAAAGAGCTGGATTAAAACTTTAATATAAAGTTTCAGTTATACTTTGCTCTGCTTGGCCGATTGCTGCAATTGTAGGCTATGCACATGATTAACTTCTTCCTCACTAGTTGTCACCAGATGGTCATAGCATACACATATGTGCATGATGTTATACAGACAGCATCTTAAAAAAGGCAATACTTCTGTTAAATAACAGGCTTTTTTATAAGCTTCCATAGTAATGCAATAATGCTTATATGTTTTTAAAGTAATGCAGGTACTTTTACTTCCATAAATTAATTATTGTTTTAGGTTACTCGATAATTTAAATAGTAATGTTATGTTTTTCCAAACCAGTTTCATTTTATATTTTCACATTCAGCTTATCTGTGGCGCGACATGTTTTTCATGGTATTTTGGTTAAAAATTTGAGGGTCAGGTTATCTGCGACTATCTATGGTAATCATGGTTTTAAGAAAAACATTTTACAATTCCCAAAGTAAATCTACCTGTTCTTCATAAGTAGCTTTGTACGTGTCAAGCACACGTAGCATGTCTTCATGTTCACTATCAAATTCTGCAACCTTACGTCTGTAGAATTCTAGCAGTTCCCGAGAAGGCCGAAGGTGTGCCAGGCGTTGACTGATTGGTGGTAATGGTGAATCAACATCATCTTTTGGAGTATGCATTTGGGAAGACAGAAAATGACTAGGTGTTTTCCTTGATTTTGAACTAGAATACAAAAGAGAATGTTTTATTTTTCTATTACAATAGAAATAGAGTATAATTAATATAGGAATACACATAAAATGATAAAAAAGCAAACTATTTTATTAGAAAATAATGACACATACAAACGAGTCTTTAGAATTCTGCTGTGATCTGCTTTATTAATACTGAAACATATAGTCATAAAAATATAATGACACTTTCAATTCTTATTTCACTTATCTATCTTATGATATAACTAGCAATCATCAACTTCTCACTGTACTGCAGAGCAAATATATTCAACAATCAGTAAGTCTCTGTAATTTGTACTTTTTACTTTACCCAAATTGCCTTGCATTTACACAAACATATAAAAGTAGCTTGACTCGTACAAGAATATCAAAAGGCATATGAGTCACAAGACCCATTTCAAATGTAAACATTTAAAAACACTCTTCAAAACAAAATCTTACCAGAATATTCTGGTTATAAAGAGAAATAAAGTGTATGCGCAATTTTACTGTTAATTGGATTAATTAATGTAAACAGCATCTTAAGATAATAAAAGAGCATCTATCACATTCTGCTGTTTGCTGGCTGCCATGGCGAACACAATGAGTAACATGGATCTTTTTTCTGAATCAATTTTTATAACTGTGTCCAAATTTGTGAAATGTCAGCAATAGGCACAAAAACCTATTTATAATCCTGGTGATTTAGAGACGCTTGTTTACATTAGGTGTGTGTGGCACGTCAATGTTGTTTTTAAGACAGCACAGGAACTGAATTACTATGCCTTAATACACTGCAGACAAAATGAACACACTAGAAATATTTTGTGGTCATTACCTTTTAGAATCTTTACCTCTCCTACGTGGGGTTTCCATTATAAAACTGTGTCAAAGTGATCTAAAAAAATACACAGTAAAGAGAAAAAATACAAACTCACAATGTCAGAATAACTTCATTTGAATCAATTTGTTATGAAGACTTTTATAAATAAATTTACAGTAATTCTAAAAGTCAGAACAACTATGTACACTTAAAAACAAGGCACACACATCTTGCTTCTTATATAAAATATCTAATAAATGGACTAAAGACTTTCTGAACAGTCAGGAATAAACAAAGTTAAACACAATCCTGGGAAAAACATATTTAGAACAGAGTTTCTCAATTATGTGCATGTGTGTTTCTTTGGATATAATTTTTCCATACGTAATTCGTGGAATAAAAAATACACTAAATTATATGACTTAAAAGGAATATACCACCCAAAAATTATTTTTTGTAATATATGTTACTTACCTGCACTGCGTTAGGATGGCGCCCTCCCCAGGATTTGTTTCCTGCCTTGAGCCCTGTGTTGGCTGGGATTGGCTCCGCCAGACCCTGTAGTGACCCTGTAGTTAGGATATAACGGGTTGGATAATGGATGGATGTTACTTACCCCATGTACTTTGTAGTGGTGTCCGGGATATTTTTTTTTTTTTAATCTTATGCTTCCATGCAGAATTGACAGAAAGGCATTTATGACATAATGGAATACAATAATTATTTTCAATGGCAAATAATGAGAAAAATAATCTCAGAAAAAAAAAAAATCTCACATTACTACTGTTGCATCATCCACAGGCCTATTATAAAGCTGTCATATGCAAAACATGCAAAATACATTTTTTCCTGCTAAACTATTGTTTTATAGTTACTTCCTCAACTATCAGCATACACAGACAGAAAACCAAAGGCCTCATGGGACTGACTTTTTGAACTGAAGACTTCATGGTGAAGTATCCTATCTTCAATTCAAAAAGTGACTCAAATTAAGTAACTGCGTAACAGTATTTTAGGGATAGGGTTGTGGATTATGTGACAGGATTAGCATGAGATTTTTTCCCCCTATTGACGTTTTCACATCATTTGCCATTGTACAATACTGGTCACTATTGCCTTACATTGTGTCATAAACTTCTTTCTTTCTGTATCACTGATGACTGAATCATTTGATTTTAATAATTAATTTTCAAGGTTACCCATGTAACTATTTAATGAAAGTGTAGTAATTACAATAACTTATCATAATGCATACATTAAATGTTTAATGGTTTATACTTTGCAATGTTTATGTTTTCTGATTAAAAATGTCAATGACAGCGGACGCCAATCACTTGCTCTCACAGGTCTGTTTGTGAACCTGCAAGAAGTTCATTCAAAGCTCTCATTCAAGGACATCTTGTTGCTTTTAATTTGCAATAAAGAAATAAATAAATAAAAAAAACTTCACCCAAAACTGCATTCTGTAATTTGATTATTCTATGTGTACTGATTTTATATTTACAGCATTCCTTTATGGTTATCTTGCATTACTCATCTATGCTAATTTAATACGCTAATATTATGTATATTTTTTGTGTTTTTGCAACGTTATCACACATTGAAAATTCTTGTATTTAACATGCTTATGGTGAACAGCTTGTGTGCTTTGTAACAAAAGTGAATGGTGTATAATTAAAAAAAAAAGAATTACAGTAAAATCATCATGTAAACATAAAAATGGCTTCAAGTATAAGACCAAAGAACAAAAAAAAAAATAGAACAAAAATGCTGAACTAGCAGGTTTGAAGAGAAATACATCTTTATCTTTCAGTGTCACGTTTGTGTTATCTCTTTGAAAGAAAGCAGCTTGGCGGCATGGTGGCGCAGTGGTAGCGCTGCTGCCTCGCAGTTAGAACACCCGGGTTCGCTTCCCGGGTCCTCTCTGCGTGGAGTTTGCATGTTCTCCCTGTGTCTGCATGGTTTCCTCTGGGCGCTCCGGTTTCCTCCCGCAGTTCAAAGACATGCAGGTTAGGTGGATTGGCGATTCTAAATTGGCCCTACTGTGTGCTTGGTGTGTGGTTGTGTTTGTGTGTGTCCTGTGGTGGGTTGGCACCCTGCCCGGGTTTGGTTGGCTGCGATTGGCTCCAGCAGACCCCCGTGACCCTGTGTTCGGATTCAGCAAGTTGGAAAATGGATGGAAGAAAGCAGCTTTAATTTTTTTTAATAAGTGTAGTTTGTTCATATGTAAAACACAGATATTGTTATACATTTCTTTAAAAATAGGCATTCTTAACATTACAGACTTGGGAGAAACAAGCCCATCTCCACTGAATACAACAAATGTCATTCAACATGCTTACATTTCTTCAGCTTCATCCATAATTACCAGATAATTTTTAAGCACACAAATACCAATGAACAAACACTATTGTGTCCCATTATTATCTGCTTGGACAGGACGGCGAAGTGTTTGTCGAAGCCACCTTACAACTCCAACAAATAATTATACCCAATAGTGTAGTTTACATATTTTCCCTATGTCTGTGTGGGTTTTCCTTCCACATCACTAAAGTTAAACTGTCAAGCCCAAATTGGTCCTGTGTGAGCACTGGGACTAGTTTGTGTCCCATGACATACTGGAACTCTAACATGGGTATTCCCTGTCTTGTGCTCAATGCTGCCAGAATATTCGTAAAATTGATTAAATGGGTATGAGATTGATGTATTTTTTTAAACAGCAAGGAGATCCTAAAAAAACAGTAATGAGATTGATGTATTTTTTTTAAACAGTAAGGAGATCCTAAAAAAAACAGTATGCATTTCTGGTAAGCCTGCAACCTTTCAAGAGCACAACTTCATTGATCCAGTTCAGCTCTGCTCTTTAGGAGTTACAACAGCTGTAAGTTTTGACTGTAAATTACCTATTAAAAAGAGTCTGATTTGTCTTTTACTCCAGGTTTAGGCAACTTTTCAGTTACTAGTTTCTAGTTTATGTTTACTATTGTACTGAGTTTCTGCTACTCATACAGTTAGTCACAGTTACACTTTTTATTAGTTCTGAGATGTCACTGTAGTCTACCAGTTAGACTAATTGCAGTACTGAAATGTTTATTACTCTATTCCTAACTTGACTGATTGCTCTGTATTTGTATTAAAAGTATGTAGGCAGATTCAGATAAAGCAAAACTAGCATTACAGTAAATTTATTTTTAATACTTACCTTCATTGTTAAAATTTGTTCTAAAAATTGAACAAGTTTCAATTAAATTCACAGTTGTGATTTATATGCATATCTGCAGCAAATGTTACACAATTCTGTCGTTATTTGACTTTTGATGAACTAATGTGGAATGATTATTCTTAATGTTTTGTGAAAAAAAGATACCCTGTATTTCATTCATTTTAATCACATTCAGGTGGGAAAGCAAAATGCATCCAGACAGGCAATTTTAAACTGGCCTAAGAAATAGAATGATGAGTGCAGCTGGACTTGGTGGTCATCTGGGATTGGAGCATCCTAAATTTTTGAATTATCTGTACAGACCTTATATTTTTTTATTTCTAATTTTTTATTTGAAAAATAAAGTTTTATATACATTACATAAAATTTAAAAATGTCTGTAACAATGCAAAAAGGAAACAGAAAATGATGATAAGCACTGAGAAAGATATTGGAAGGCTATAACCAACTTCTTAGCTTTGTGGCCGTTAGACTTTGTAAACATAAACATTCAGTAAGTAAAAGGTTACATAAGGGGCTTACATCTGATCCACTTACAATCATGAATGAAAGATTTCCTAAATATTACAAACATGATCAGAATTTAAGTGCATTAATTAATACATTTGTTGTCATAAAAGAAAATGATATTCTTTTATTTGAAAAAATAAAAATACCCAAATATTTGGGCCATTCAAGTAGACATTTCTTTCCATTAGTTTCTAAAGAGAGGGCAATCCAAAAAAAGGTGTTATCTTGTGTGGGGGGATTACAAAATGTGAAATTAATATTTATATCTCAAAACATTTTACTTATGGCTTTAACTGGGTAAATTGTGTGAAGAATTTTATATTGGATTTCGCAAACCTTTCATAACAGAATTATTAGAACTTAAACTTTCTGCCAATAAATGTTATCATTAATAATCGCCCCCAATAACCTATATACACTTGGATTAATCTTATTTAATTAAGAAAGATGAATGCATTATTCTGATAAAAGTATTATTACATTTTTGTTCCAAAGTATGTAGAATGTCAAAAATACTTCAGCATGGCTTAGGACACTTGTATAAGCATACATAAAGTTCACTGGAATAGTATTTAAAACTAAAATATATTCCAAAAAAAGATTTAGATATAAATTTGTGGCAATCTAAAATACTACCATCAATGTCAAATCCAAAAATAAAAAGAAAACAAAGCATTTTTATTAACCCAATTGTCTAAAAATAAAAGGCGTACTTCTAAGTAAAATATATATATTATTACAAATAGTCGTTTATTTGGTGAAATGTGAAAACAGTTTTGCTGCCCTTAGTGCTTCATCATAAAAATCTGACAAAAGTACCCAGGAGTTTCTTATATTCAAAGGTACACTAAAGAATTGAGGTAACGTCGCCATATCTTAGATTATTCTTGGTTACAATGCTTAAATCTTTCGGTGTCGATTTGTCGGGGATTGGGAAATCTGCCAAAAAACAAAGCGGCTGCACTTCATAGTAACACCCCCTCAACGACACAGACCAAGTAAATCTAAATGGCGCTTCAAGCGGCGCGAGTTTCAACTAACCATCGTCAGACCCACTCAATCCAGTTCAGGAGCCGCATCCTGAATGTACAAATGACACAGTCCAGTTTAGTACTCTCTTGGAATTTGCGACTGTAAAATTCTTTACCTACTCAAGGAAGAGTAGCAAATATTCTGAAGTATTTTCTCACGCAAATTAACGTGTTGAACACAGATTTAGACTGCACGAATGACAAAAACCTTAAGGAGTGTAGATGATTAAATAAAAGTTTTACATTGAAATACAGCTAAATGAAGCAGGCTATTGTATAATAATGAAAACGAAGACTCGGCGAATGACGTGCTTTGTGGTTAACGTAATAGTTACACACTATATATAAACTTATAATAACTTACAAATCAAAATACCCTAACATACTTAAACCATGCATTTTACATATTAAAACCTACTTTTGCTTGCTTTCTTGTAGCCAGTTAGAATTTCCAACTACGGGAACAGACGGATGGACTGTGTTGCGCGACTCATCCAATCGCTCTCTGCCGTATTCAAATTTGTAAACGAACTTTCCGGCGCAGTCGCAGAGTTGCCTGGGAGTTGATGCCAATCCTATCACCTCCCCCCGGCTCGAATTTCAGCCCACGTCTACCTGCACCTAAGAATTCAGCTATTGAACAAAAGGCGAAGAAGTATAGAACGCAAATTAAAGTAGTGTTGTATGCAGCTCGTTACGCTGCGCAATTTATTCCCGTGTCCCATAGGATGACGGGGGTATTTAATTTAGATGGTTAACGTTTTCCTCATTCAACCGATTTTAAATGCAGGACACACATATTTAAATGAAAACAGGTAAGCACTACAATTTTAGCACACTATACACCTTAGGAATAAACTTCCTCCTGTTTCCTCCATTTTCAGTAAAGCTTTAGAATAATCAGACTCTTTGAAATAGAGAATAATGGCAAAAGTTCAATCTAAGCCATCATATAAAAAAGTAAACACTCACACCGGAAATACTTCCTTTGACCCTGACATGCAGGCACACGCCCAGTATGCCCATCCGCTTCCAGAACTACAAGCCCCCATTTTTCATTACGTTTTATAAATAAGGTTTTTTTTTAGTTTATTTGTTTTGTGACGTACTACACTTGAAAACTGGAATAACGCTACAAATGAGACCGCTTCTTATACTACTTCCGCTGGACTGTCTGACACCTCAGCTTACCTTTAGCTGGTGGTCTGTTGATGGAGGAGAAACAGTGACTATGGTGTCGTTAAAGCACAGAAGAGGATTACGCTTCTAAACGTGCGAAAGGGTCCTGAGGTGCGGAGAAACATCAAACCCGTATTCAAGTTAGGATGAAAGGAAAACTGATATAAAGTGGGAACAGATCTGTTAACCGAGGACACGGAAGCACGGCTCCTTTTCCAAGTTCTTTTGTTTCTTCTTTTAACTTCATTGCGCTGTTGGAAGACGAGTGGTCCCCCCTGTTGATTCCGGAGGCTGAGGAATAATCGAAAAAGACCTTAACACCTAAAGCATTTGCTTTATGTGTATTCATTACAGTATATATATGTTTTTTTTGTTTTTTTGGAGCGTACTTAAAGACTTATTTGTGGACGATGGACCTGTCTTTCCTTTCCCCAAGCTGCTCCCCGTACAGGATTTCATTTCCACACTTGCTTGGTAACTTGAGGACGGGGATCTAACCCACTAGAGCTTCTCTGTTCAAGGCCAGGCGGATGTTTCGCGAGCTGCGCATTGTGCTACCGGTGGCTTCGCTGGAAGCGGAATTTAGAGCTACCACTGGAGCAACTGGCGACAGCTGTTCACCTGCAGGAGGGGAAACCCTGCAGAGTAAAAAGATCCGGACTCGTGCGGGATTTAGTGGCGTCTGAAATGAAAGGAGGATAGAACTGAGTATGTCTTTATGCAACACCATTGAAACTATACCCCGGCAAAGTTAATGATTTAGAAATTTAGGACCGTTAATGACAATGCTTGATTTAAAGCCTACTCCGATGTATTGATTATGGTCATTACCCACTGGTCAAATGCAGCAAGACTGAACTCGTTGATTTATTTATTTATATCCATATTTATATAAATATTTTTTCATTCGACTACATTTTTATTGGAGAGTACATCATTAAAACCTGAAGCACTATGTCTTTGTATTCGGAGTTTGTGCCCCCGCCGGAATGTCCGGTATTTGAGCCTAGTTGGGAGGATTTTTCTGATCCTTTAGGATTTATTAGCAAGATCCGACCCATTGCGGAGAAATCGGGCATCTGCAAAATAAGGCCACCTAAGGTAACACATTTATCATTTATATTGGTGGTTTTGTGAGCCAGAAGTAAATATCTTCTTTAAACCTAGCACTAAAATTTTAGTTAAATGTGCCTGTGGCATCAATTCTTAAGTTGGTCATTTTCCAGAGTAGATATCCATCCCTCCCCACTGCCCAAGAGCAGTGAGGTGTTGAAGGGACAATTTCATTAAGTCACGTTCTTCTTTGTATTTTTTTTTAACAAAAATGTGGATGTTTTATTAATTTACCACAATGTGAAGCTGATGGTAATTGATATCTTTCAGACATTTTAATGACTTGCTACTCGTAAGGTGTTGTGTGGATGCAATGAAGAAGTCAAGCAAAATGACACCTTTTATTGGCTAACTAAAAAGACTAATATGCAAGCTTTTGAGACAACTTGCAAATTGTAATCTTTTTAGTTAGCCAATTAAAGGTGTCATTTTGCTTGACTACTTATTGCAGTGACTTGCTAAGGAAAAATGCATGATTTCTCCTGTCTTAAAATTTTGTGACCTTGGCATAGTGGAAGGTCATGTTCACATTGGGGATCTCTATAACTTTGGTGTCACTTGTGCTCCTGGGAGGGTTACCCTTTTAAAATTTTTTGAAAGGAGATGATTGACAAAGTAAAATGTAAGGTGGACACCCACGATAGTTCATATTTAGACAAAGAGAACACTGACTGGAATGAAACATGGGTAATCTGTACTGGAGTGGTGTTCAAAGTCAAGCCTTAGATGGCAGAGTGGCCCATGCATTCAGATCAAGCTAAGGATGAAAAAAGCATATGATACTATTGTGTTAGTAAAGCTTGCCACCTGCAAGGACAAATCTAGGTATACAAGAAGCTTGTAATGGAAGTTGACATACTGTTCATTTATGGTTGGTAAAGGAGCTAAAGCTAGTGTGTGATGTTAGAAAGCATATCTGGATATATTTAGACTTACCCATATGCTCAGAGTGCCTTTTTAATAACAGGAAAACCATAAGTTGTTTCTGTGTATGCAGTTATCAACAATTCAGAGTATCCATTTTTAGAGATGGTGGATGTTCAGCACTAAAGATTACTACTTCCTGATTTAGTAGTCCTGTTGTGCATCTTCAGTGCTCATGTATGGAAAAAGGGAGATACTCAATGGGTGTGATTGTGGAAGAACATCAGTCTGATCTGGTGATTTGTTATTGAATTTCTCTACTAGCCATGAACTGCCCGTTTTAAACAAAAAAGAGGTTCTCAAATGCACATTTGGCAAAAGGCTAATTAATAACAATGTGGGTGTGTTTTATATCATATGTAGTTTGCATAGCAAAATAAATCTTCTCAGGTTTAATGCTAGGCCAAAATCACCCACCCACCCAGTCTTCAAAACAGTTGGTGGGGGACAAAACATTGAAACGTAAGAGTGGGCAAAACCTACACAGCTTTTAAGTTGGTTTAACTTGCAACATACAAGCAACTATAGAACTGAGATGCATACTATTTTCATCATCATTAAAAATAGTTTTTGTCACCACACAAACACGAGAAAGCTTCTTGTTTGTGATAGTTTTCTCATCTCTTCAGCCGTATTTAAGTGGCTTGCTTTTTGAGGAACGATAAAAAAAAAAAAAACAGGTGGCTTGATAACTTTCAAAAAGACAATACTCAATACTAGACTTTGAAGACAAACAGAGTAAAAAAGGTATTGTACCTGCTTTATTTATCATCTTATTTAAATGTTATTTACAACATTTACGTTGTAGGTGATACAACTCTTAACTTCATAGAAGTCCCTTCTTTCCACTATAAACATTCTGGTAATTTCTAGATTTGCTGCTTGGCCATTCCAATTTAATGCAAAAAAAGTTGGTGGATCAAAATTTTTGATTCAATTTTGCATATGAATTACACCATATTTCCAGAACTCAAAAATATTTTTTGTTGTTTTTATTTTAGAATTTTATTTTACCTTGACGTACAGGCACTTTTCTTCACAGCAGACAGCATAAAAATGTTATTTACAGTGCTTTCTTATGAACTGTACTTTTTTTTTTATGTCAAAGCTGCATGCTCCTTGAAAAGCTGAAAATGAGTAAATTTTAATGGTTTGGTCAAATGGTTAATTGCAGTTTTTGAGCCTCAAAAAGGCATGTGGCAAGAAGGGTAACATTTTTCATTTAAATAGGAGAAAATGCTGTGTTTAAAACAAAAAAAAGCTGTTGCTATTTAAAGGGGTTTAGGAGCTGCAGGGTCCTGAACTTCTGAAAAAATTAATTTAAGTGACACACTAATGTCATGCTCTTAATTTTCTTATTTCATTAACAGTAAAAAGGTAAATATTAGGGCTGCCAAATTAGCTAAAAAAGAAAGTTTGTATATTCAAAATAAAAATAAGTAAATATCTGAAAATATTTAAACTTGGGTTAATAATTCTGAATGTTTTTATATGCTTGTTTATACTTTATTATTATTATGGTAACAGCCACACTGGTAGCCAGAGTAAGAAAAACACTAATTCTTTTGGCTGCTCCCTTTAGGGGTCGCCACAGCGGATCATCTTCTTTTATATCTTTCTGTCCTCTGCATCTTGTTCTGTTACACCCATCACCTGCATGTCCTCTCTCACCACATCCATAAACCTTTGCTTAAGCCTTCCTCTTATCCTCTTCCCTGGCAGCTCTGTCCTTAGCATCCTTCTCCCAATATACCCAGCATCTCTCCTCTGCACATGTCCCAACCAGTGCAATCTCGCCTCTCCGACTTTGTCTCCCAACTGTCCAACTTGAGCTGACCCTCTAATGTCCTCATTTGTAATCCTATCGATCCTCGTCACACCCAGTGCAAATCTTAGCATCTTTAACTCTGCCACCTCCAGCTCTTTCTGGTCAGTGCCACTGCCTCCAACCCATATAATATAGCTGGTCTTACTTCCATCCTGTAGACCTTCCCTTTCACTCTTGCTGATACCCGTCTGTCAGAAATTACTCCTGACACTCTTCTCCACCCATTCCACCCTGCCTGCACTCTCTTTTTCAACTCTCTTACACAATCCCCATTACTCTGTACTGTTGATCCCAAGTATTTAAACTCATCCACCTTTGCCAACTCTACTCCCTGCATTCTTACCATTCCACTGACCTCCCTCTCATTTACACACATGTATTCTGTCTTGTTCCTACTGACCTTCATTCCAGTAAGAACAACACAAACAGTAAAAAAAAAAATCCTATTGGTACTTGGGGAACTACTGTATTATGTAAATGTAAGAGCCAACCAAATCTCGAGTATCTGGGCAACCATCTTTTTTTTTTAGTTAGTACTGACATCTGTCTATGAAAGTCACTCAGTCACATGTGCTGGCACAGTGCTTTGCAAAATTATAATTTTATTATTTTTATAATAATTTTTTTTTTTCTTGCAACACTTATAGGGCACAGAAGGAAGATTTATAAAAACTGCTCTTGTAGACAAAGGACAGAGTAATGGGATACAAAAGAAAAAAAATCAGTCATACCGTGTACTTGAATACTCTTCCCTATGTATACCGCGAATGCATTATTTTCATTTGCAACAATTTATTACCTAAAATATATCAAAATAATTTTTCATGATAATATTTTAGCGTAATCGGACTCACTAGCACCTATCACATTAAAATTTCCTTATTTTTACATACACTTTAAAGTATTGTGTTTGTAAACCGTGCTTTTTTTAAAAAAATGCTTTTTTCATGATTTCTTTGTATCTTTTACTTGCATTTACCAAAATATTGGCACAAATCAGCTCTGTGTACCCAACATGTATAATGGCACATTCGTTGTTCAGAAAATATTATTATATTTGTTTTTAAAATGTAGCAGCCCTGCCAAGAATTGCATAAATAGTGTGAAACTGCACCACTACTCTGGGTAAATCGTGTGGGCTTAAATGTCAGTTTTTGTAAGTGATCAGCAATTTAAAATAGGCCACATTTTTGAGATCATATGTGTTCTTATTTGGTTAATATATGGATATTCAGAGACAGAGTGTAAAGTGGTCCTGGATTCTTGTTCTGGTTGATACTGGAAAAGTCCTGAAATCTGAAATGTACTAATATATACGAAGCCTGGATGATATGATTATGAGTGGAAAGCAAAAAAAAAAAAAAAAAATCACACTGAGCATTGTGTGCTGCAGCACAGATTTGTATTCTGTGTTGAATATTGATAGTGGACAACATGAGCTTGATTTTATGATAATGGAAGCAAAACATAAAAAATGTATGCTAGATGCTCTTGGCAGTACACAAAATTTATGTCTAAGTTCAACAAATGATGAGTAACCTTTCACCTCTCACTGATGTGCAGGGTTTTTTTTTGGGTTTATGTATGGTTATCACTCTGATAAAAACTCTTGTACACTTTTCACTAGAACTAATATCAGATTTGTCCATGAGATTTTTCTTCAGATTTTGGTATATTGCCTTGTTTTTTAGGAAATGTCTACATTTGGGTAATTCCATGTGAAATCATCAGGTGTCCCTAACAACATTAATGAGGCTTCTGTTCAATTTCAGTGTAGCATAATTGGAGCCTTACTTAATGTCATTGCTTAACCAGTACTTGCAATACTATTTTAAGTCAAGGTGGCTGTTATGCCAGAGGCCCATTAGAGATATGAAATCATGTAATGCCATCTATAAGTAATGATATCCCAGCAATGACTCAAAAACCAATGATCACATTTTCTAGAGATGGTCATGACAGTATAACCTAGCTTTAGTAAAAAACTGACCAATTTTAAAATATATATTTTTTTGCTCTTCAATTTTTAATATTATAAATGCTCATAACATGGTAATTGTTCATTTTGGGGATAGCATAGTATTTCGTAAAATACAGAGTTTGCAAAGAGCTTTAAAACATTATAGGATCCAGTACTGTGCAACTTACATTTAGGGAGATCTAGCCGGGAAAGTCATAATCTCCACAATAAGTTCAAACTTTGTTATCTTAAATCTCTCTTAATATTGATTCAAGATGCATGTAATTTCAGTTCCATGGAGTATTCATGTGACCAATCAGCATGCCAAGTTTCATTAAAATCTGTGACGATGTGGTCCAAAAGTGTGATAATTTGATATGAAATTACCAATTAGAGTAATGACGTGAGAATCTCTTTTTTTTTTTTTTTAATTTAAGTAAAACATATACAGTACGGAGGTCAACAAAATATGACTAAAAAGCCATTACTACTCAGAACAGATTTTACTCTGCCAGAGTTCAATTGCACTGAGCCAGTAGACACAGGTCTTACATATAGAAACAATCCTGGACCTACTGAAACATGATCACACTTGTTGGTGTGATTAAAAAAACAACCTAAATGAAATCACTGATAGGTCAAGTTAGTTCTCCTTGCAAAAGACCACCTAACACTATACATTATTAAAGAAACGCTACACTCAAGATTAAAAAAAAAAATGTAATCTCACGTTTTCATGCAGAATGAACAGAAACAAATTTGAAATTATAGAAGCCAATAGTGACCAATTCCGTACAGCGGTAAATGATGTGAAAAATGTACAAGGGAAAAAGAAACAATTTACTGTTACTCGTGTTCATATATCATAAGCAGAAAACGTGCAATTGCTAAAATATTTTTAAATATATACTTTTGCAAAGTTGGCATGCATAATAATCCAGAAACTAGTGCAACACTAAAGCCTTATGGGGTTGCCCTTTTGAATAAGTACATAATTTTTGTTTTGTCTGAAAGCAGGTAGTCATTGTTTTCTTCTAATTTAAGTGAAAAATGTTTCCACTTCCTCCACATTAATTTTTTGATGCTTGAAAACTGTATTTTTGACAAACTTGAACAATTTTTGGTGGTTATCTTTTGACCTGTTACTTGGACCATTCATGCTTTTTAATAAAATAAATAAATAAAAAAATTCTAAATAAAAGCAGTTTACGAGATGAATTTCAACTAAACAGAAAGTTTATGCCAGAATTACACTTGAGGTAAAGTACTATTTTGTAAATTTCTAAAGACCAATAACTGAGCCATTTATCCTTGATATGAAAATGATTCCAGCTTATAAGAAAACACTCTAAATTATGTTTTTTTTGTGCTGCCCACTGTGAAGAAAAGTGTCAATACTACAAGGGGAACCTTTTTTTTAATAAACAAAAAAAACTTCTGATCTCTGGAAGGTAGGTGTAATTCAAATGCCAAGCTTCGGTAGAATCAAAATGATGATGAAAAAGGTGTTTGAATTAAAATAGAATGACCCAGCTATGTTTTCTAATTTCTGTCTAGTTGTTTGCATATCTTAAGGCCTTGTTCTGCAGCTCATTATGGTACAGTATCTCATATTTGTAAGTACAAGCTACAGTACTTGTATATGTGTCCAGTATTCAAGCTAAATCTTTGTGTAATTGTAGCAACAATGCATAACCAACTGAAGCACACATCACAATGACAATGATTATATATTTTGCATACTACACAGTCTTATTTGAAGTTGTGTGTTTTGGTCATGGGATAAAGTGGGAAGTTGACTTGCTATTTTATCATTGCTTTTGCATTGGTTAGGTAGAGCTGAGTGTACTTGGAATACCAAATTGAATCATATATTTGAGCAGTTTCCTTTTCTCCATTGTTTATACACATGAATTTTTAAAAAGCACTTGTTCAAGGTCCTAATGCTAGGAAGGCGAGTGCAAGGAGCTGTGGTCAAATAGTGGCTGGTACCAATCAGACCTACAGATATGTCCTTTGAGAAGACAGCATATGAACCATCTGATGTGAGGGGCTACTACACTTCAGTGGTTTAGTTCCCTTCAGTGGTTAAGATGCTTTTTATTTTCAAGACTATAAGGAAAATGAGATTTCACTGTGAATGCTGAAAGTACTTCAAAATTGTTGGAGGGTATTGATCAGACTGACACTTAAATGTTGAATAGGTGGACATGGATGTGCTCCATTTACTGAGTTATAACTCTCTTCAGTTTACTTGGGAAAATCCTATGTTGCAGTGTTGGTAAGTTAACCCCAGTAAGTAGCTGAATTTCGTTCTCCAGGTAGGTCTATATGTGTCCTGGCCATAAAACAGAAACTTACCTGTTATATTTAATAGTTGATTGAGTTTGTATGATTCTGTCTGTCCCATCTACATTGACGTGGAGATTGTGCTGATATCATTGGGTTTCTGTTGTTGCTGACTAGCATATAGGCAATGGAGATGTACTATGTATCATTTTTTTAATTTGATGTCTAGCACACTTTTAATAAAGACAAATGTATAGTAAATAGAATTTCAAGTAAATGTAATAATCTGTTCAATTTTAATACTGGTAGATTTATTTTGGGAGATTCACATAAATAATTTGCTGTTTTAGGGGATTGCCTAGGTTTAATTTAGTGAAACTGAAATAATTGTAGTACAGCATTTATTCAGTAATTTTTGTATATTTAAAAAAAATCAATCAACCTTTGGCCAATAGCATGATAGCTTAAAATATAATGTTAAACAAGAAAATAACTTTAAAACTTAAATAGCACTTCTATTTTACAGTGCTGTCTGAACTGATCACCTTTACTGCCATTCTGAATTTGAAGATTCCTACCTATGTTCATTTATTTAAAGACGTAGATGGTGACTGTCATCAGGCCACCACCACAACGTAACCGGAAAAAGAAACAGAAGAGAGAGTAGGGCTCTGTACGGATTTTGGAGCCACCATGCATAGTTATTATGATGAACTGAACATGCAGAGTATTAGGATTAAGTTAAAGTGAAGTTCTGAAAAGGCCATGTTACAGTAATATGTTTTCAGCAGTGTTTTAAAGTGCTCTGCTGTATTAGCCTGGCAAATTCCAATTGGCAGGCTATTCCAGATTTTATGTGCATAGCATCAGAAGGCCGCCTCACCACCTCTTTTAAGTTTTGTTCTTGGAATTCTAAAGAGATACACATTTGAGGATCTAAGGTTACGATTTGGAATATAAGGTGGCAGACATTCGGATATATAAGATTTCCCCTTGAGATGAATAAAGTATCTATCTATCTATCTATCTATCTATCTATCTATCTATCTATCTATCTATCTATCTATCTATCTATCTATCTATCTATCTATCTATCTATCTATCTATCTATCCTGTATGCTTATGTAATGTCTTACTAAATGGAAAAAAACATTTGTGCAGAAAAGACTTCTTTTATACATGTTTTTTGACTGAACACTTATTCTTCCTTAGGAATTATTTTTCCTCAGTTTTCTGTATCAAGAATTTTAACTTTTGCTGTTCAGGTGGCCAGTCTGAGTAATATATGCTTGACCATGTGTGAATAACGAACAAAAAATATCTAAAGGTTTCCAAGCAAATGAGATTGAGGAAATGGCATACAGTATGTGCTTGCACACCAAAATGATATATGAAAATGAATGCAGTAATATGATTGTAAACACATAATTCTGCATTAGTATTCTGTGTATTCTGTACACAGGCTGTCCAAATTGGCATTTCTGGATGTGTGTTTATTACTAAAATACATTTTCATTGCATGTATTTCCACAGGATGCATAGCTTTATGCTATATGTTGTTTGGGAATGTATGAGGGGAAATTTGTGAAGTCTAAATTATCATCTGTGACCTGTGCATAGATATAACGATGACTACACAAAAGCCAAAATAAACATTAACTTGTAATAGTATGTAGTGATGTCCATTTCATCAGTGTAAGTCATTTTATTTAACTATTCTTTAATGTTGTTTTACATATATTATATATAATATATGTGTGTGTGTGTAAAACAACATTATATATAGTATTAAAAAATATTAATCCATGTGTACATAATTTAGGGTTAAATTTTGTATAAGAGCAAGTCCGTATTATGATAACATGATGAACAGAAAAAAATGTGAAAACTGAGCACAGTTATTTTAGGTATTTATTTTGCTGTCTTCAGTAATTAAATAGCTAGTTTGAAAGATACAGATCCAACTACATTAATAAATGTTTAACTTTAAGAATACTTCTTTGTTTTGTGCCTGAACATCCATCAATTAATATGTTAAGTGGTGTAAACACTGCAAATATGTCTCTTTGTATGTCCAGAGTGTTTCAGAAATGTGCAGACATTTTAACTGAAGTATCAGTTCATGTGATTATGGTATTAAAAATATGGCTTATTGCTTGGCATGTATTTAAGTATTATCATACAATTGCTTAAACATGATTCGGAGTAGTGTAGTTGTCCTAGCCAATATGTTTGTGTTAATTTTTATTTAGTTGCTTGTCTTTAATTTAATTGTGGTTATTTAAATGTCAACCTTTTCTAAAGTAAAAAAAAAAAAACTGAAATTATTAAAATACCTGTCTCTAATGGTAGGTAATGTATGTTAAATGACATATGAAGTGTTCATTCATGGCTTTATGTAATTCATGTATTATTTCCACCTATGTTTTTATTCTAGGACTGGCAGCCTCCTTTTGCTTGTGATGTGAAGAATTTTCGTTTTACTCCTCGAGTGCAGAGGCTGAATGAACTGGAGGTAATATATACCTATAACATTAGACTTGCTTCTTTGAATTTTATTTTGCTTTAGGATTTGGTTTGAAGTTACAAATCCTTCACACAATATATTTCCACAGTAACTGCAGCCTTGTTTCTTTTGTAACAAATGAGTTAATTTTTTTTAAGTATGTTTCAATTTTATTGATTTTTTTTTAAATCAAATAACACTCCATTCACATAACTCGAGTTTTACAAAAAGGAAAAAAAAAAAAAAAGGTTCGAAACAAATTAACCCCCACCCTTGAGAAAGAGAACTAGGCCAGCAGTGTAAAACTTTATGCTAGTAAAGACAAACGAATAGATAAAATAATAAATGGAGTAAAAGAGGAGCGAGAACCTACTGCCTCAATTTAAATGCTTATTCTAAAATGGTATTGATTAGATCCTGCCAGGTTTTGAAAAAGTTTTGCACAGATCCTCTAAGTGCGAATTAGATTTTTCCCAGTTTCAAATAGTATATAACATCAGTTACCCACTGACTTAGAATAGTTGAGTTAGACTTACCTTGCTCAATTGGAAGAATCCTATGTGCCAATAGTGTAGTAAAGGCAATTACAGTTTGTTTGTCCTTCTTCACTTTAAGCCCATCTGGAAGTACACCAAGCACAGCTGTTAGTGGATTAGGAGGGATTGTGACATCCAAGCTGTCTGAAAGACATTTAAAGATTTTGGTCCAAAATGATATTAATTTGGTACAGGCCCAAAACATGTGGCCCAGTGAGGCCGTAGCTTGATTGCAGCGTTTGCAGGTTGGATCTTGCCCTGGAAACATTTTGGGCAGTTTTAAGTGAGACAGATGTGCTCAATATATAATTTTAAGTTGAATAATTCTATGCGCATATGGAGCTTGAGTGAATTCTGTGCATTGCTACTTACCACTACTTTTCTGAAATATTGAGTAAGAGATCCTTTTCCCACTTTTCCCTTCGGATCTTTTTCAGGGAGGGAATGTAAAATAGTTTTATATATTACAGAAATACTGTCTTAGTTCTCGAGACTGAGCAATATCTTTTCTGTTATAGAGGTAGGTGGGAGGTGAGGAAAATTGGACAGGTTCTGTTTTAACAAAGTTTCGGTTATGAAGGTAGTGAAAGAAATGTGTTGCTGGTAAGTTAAATTTAGATTCTAATTGTTCGTAGGATGCAAAAACGTTGTCTATGGACAGATCTCTAAGTGATTTAATCCCGAATGTTTTCCAGGTATTAAAAACTGGAAACAGGTATTAAAAACCAGGTATGTTGAAGAGGGTGGGGAAAGGTGGTAATTGTGCAGTGGTGCCACAGATAAAAGCTTCTTTATCTTAAAAAACTTCCTACATTGGTTCCATATTCTGATTGAGTGAAGCACAATTGGGTTGTTAGTATTTTGGCGATAACTTGTATGTATAGGGGTGTAAAGCAAAGAATACAAAGAAGTACTGCAGGATTTTATTTCTATTGCGGACCAAGACTGTGTATGTTCATCTTTACAAATGGGTCTTTTTTATAATCACAAGCTTGGTACATCTGTTCTTTTCTTTGATACTGTAATTTATAATAATAGTTTTAATAATTGCTTACTGTTGTGAGATGTGCACAGTAGTTTCAAATTTAAGCCAGGGGTCTTTAGGAAAAACTTGATGATAGATTGTGTTTCTTTATAGGTAGTCTCAAATATACTTTAATCTTGTGCTCTGCTGAAATTTGTAAATGCTACTTGTCTGAGTGGTGGTAATTATTACTCAAATCTGAGTATTTATCAACATCATAAAAGAAGCACAGTGGTGAAGTTGTTTAAACATGGTTCCTTTTCATAAATTAGTGTTCTGTATTTAAGCATTGATTTCTAAAATATATGTCCTTTCTGACAATTAATGTGAATGTTTTGATGGACAGTGTTTTCTTGTCAGGTATGTAGTGGTGCCATATTCAATAATGGATTTAAGGGTGCTCTGAGCGATATTCAAAGTTTGGGTTGTTTTTTATAATCTAACACCCAATCTATACTTCTTTACAACTTTGTCTCTTAACTGTTTTTTGCGTGCTCCTTGGTTCTTCATGTTGCTTGTTTAGTGGTGTTACAGATTCTGGGCCCTTTCAGAGCAGGTCTATTTATACAGACATCATGTGACAGGTCATATGACACTTTATTGCACATAGGTGGACCCTAATCAACTAATTATGTGATTTCTGAATTTAAGTGGTTGAACCTGATCTTATTTAGAGGTTTCATTGAATAGGGGAAGAAATGACACACACACAAGTTGGTCTCGTCCATTACTGGAGATGGCTGTCTGAAGCGGAGCTCCGTTAGCAGCGGTGTTATTTTTTCTCTTATTATTATCCTGAGGCATCCTGTATTTACCTAACCCGAGGAGTTTCTGTTACAGTATATGCAAACATATATAAATATGAGCAACAAGAAAGGAGCTCAGAAAAAACAGAAAAGAAACCTAAAGCTACATCCAAGCCTAGACAGGCATCAAGTCCAAGTTCATGGTACGGCCTTTCAGAGACTGACCTGGATCAGGCAGGCAAAAGACTGGATTTCCCAGGATCTCGTGCCACAGCATTGTCTCCAGTTGACAGCGAAAATGGGAGAGAATGTGCAAGTGATGCAGGTCTTGATAGCTTGTCTATTTCAGAAGATCACTTGAAACTGGAAATGCTAGCAGTCCGCACTTTCATCTACTCCTCGTGAGCCGTGAGCATCGGCTGTAATAGGGCTTGCCGCTTCACCTGCGGAGCACAAACGCAGAAATGATCTGTCCGAACTGAAAGTAATGATCGCTACAATGGCCACAGCCACTGCTCGTGACATAAATGAGCTCAAGAAAGATATAAAAAAAGAAATAAATGTTAAGCTCAAGACAAACGAGAAGCTGCAGGAGCAGCGGCAGGATAATAAAGACTTGGAGAAACATGTATATAATTGCTTTGAGGCAGCCTTGAAAGGTATGCTGGAAAAATTGAACAACACACTCAGGGAAATGAGTCAAAGTTTGAGGAAAAATTTAGAGCACTTGGTGATCAGCTGTAAGACATTAAGCAATCATTCACGACTCAAACTGAAACAGCCGAACATATATATCTCATTTCACTTCAGTAATTTTGACTGTATTGGTAAGTCCATTGCATAAAACCCAAATGAAAATCCATTTTAATTCCAGAATGTAGTGAAATAAAAAAGGACGAACACCATTGGGGATGAATACTTTTGGATAGCACTGTACATTGTATGGCTGTACATTATAGATTTCTTTTACAATATATTTATTTTTATTGTATATGTTTATCCTGAAAATTTATGGTGCAGGAATAATGTATTTTATATTTGACACAGATAAAGATAAAAATTTATGTAATAAGAATATTCATTAATTCATTAATTTTTTTCTGAATCTACTTTTTTCAATAACAAAAACATTATTTACATTTAATTTCAATTTTTTTGTGTTTTTTTATGTTTTGGGATTTGTGTCAAAAATGTGTATGCACATTATACAGCAGGGAAAATAAGTATTGGACATGTCAACGTTTTTCTCAGTAAATATATTTCTTATGGGGCTATTGACATGAAATTTTCACCAGGTGTCGTTAACAACTGTAGTAATCCACACATACAAAAAAAAAAAAAAAAGTCCATCAATTAAGTTATGTGTAATAAAGTGGAATGCCACAGGAAGTAAGTATTGCACATGCTTACTGAAATGTATTTAATGCTTAGCAGAAAAGCCTTTATTGGTAATGACAACTTCAAGACGCCTCCTGTATGGAGAAACTAGTCACATGCATTGCTCAGGTGTGATTTTTGGCCCATTTTTCCACACAAACTGCCTTCAAATCTTGAAGGTTCTGGGGGCCTTTTCTGTGAACTCTAATCTTAAGTTGTTTCCATAGATTTTTAATTGGATTCGAGATTGATTGGGCCATTCTAGCAGCTTTTTTTTTCTTTCTCTGAAACCAATTGAGAGTTTCCTTGGCTGTGTGTTTGGGATGAAATGTCCACCCTTGTTTGATCTTCAGCATCCTGGTGCAAATTTTTCAGATTTGTATGAAAAATGTCCCAGTACATTTCTCCATTCATCCTTCCTTCAATTACATGAAGTCTGCCAGTATTTTGGGGTGTTTTTGGAGTGATGTTCAGTGCCATTTCTCCTTCAAACATGGTGTGTGCAATGACATCCAAAGAGTTCAATTTTGGCCTCCTCTGACCAGACTATATTTTACCAGTATTTCATTGGCTTGTCCAAATGTTGTGCAGCAAACTTTATATAAACTTCAACATGCTATTTCTTCAGCAGTGGAGTCTGATGCGGTGAGCGTGTATAGAGGCCATGGCTGTTGAGTACATTACTTATTGTGTTTAGTTTTTTTTTTTTTTTTTTTTTTAAAAAACAACTGTACCTGCTAATTCCAGGTCTTTCTGAAGCTTTCCGTGAGTGGACCTTGGCTCTTGGACAGCTATTCTGATTATTCTTTTGACTCCTCTGTCAGAAATCTTGCAAAGACCACCTGGTTGTGGCCGGTTTATGGTGAAATGATGTTCTTTCCACTTCTGAATTATGGCCCAACGGTGTTCACATTCAGAAGTTTAGAAATACATCTGTAACCAGTGCCATCAGTATGTTTTTCAACAATAAGGCTGCAAAAGTCTTCAGAGAGCTCTTTGATTTTACACATCATGAGATGCTTCTTGTGTGACACCTTGGTAATGAGAAACCTTTTTATAGGCCATCAGTAGGACTAAACCAGCTGATATTAATTTGCAGTGATAGGGGTCAGGTTTGGTTTCTGAGCCTTTTTCCACCTCCTTTTCTTAATACTTTTCCCCCTGTGTCATTCCACTTTATTACACATAATTTATGGACTTACTTGTTTCAGTTTCTTTGTATGCGTGGATTACTTTGGTTGTTACCTACATCTGGTGAAAATTTAATGTCAATAACCCCATTACAAATATATTTACTGAGAAAAACATTGACTTGTTCAATACTTATTTTCCCCGCTGTATATGGTGCTGATCTTCAATATTTAAGGCGTTTTAAGAACATATCAAGAAATAACAAATATCGCATTTTCGCTCAAAATAATCGCAATTTCAATTTAAGCCCATATGACCCAGTCTTAAAATAATACTATAAAGTCAAATTTCATCTTATTCCCTCTGACTACCCATTTCAATGTAAAAGAATAGACTTTGCTGTAAAACATTTCTTGCAGTGACCATCAGCAAAAGCCAAGTCACCATGAAAAGCAGAAATTGATGTAATGCAGGATTGTTTTACTCATGGATAATTGTGTATAGCATGTTCAAGAGTAAGCAGCTCCAATGACCTATTAATATTATTTGTACTTGGTATTTGGCTGAGGCCTTTTATCCAAAGTGAAATGCAACATTTAATATGCAGATAGTTACATTTCTTTTCTTTCTTCCAAATGAAGCAAAGGCAGGTGAAGTGACTTGTTCCTGGTCACATTGTATCAGTTGCAGAATTTGAACCCACAACTACAGGGTCTAAAGTCCAAAGCCACTAAATACTACACCACTCCATCTAAATATTGTGTACAGAAAATCACTTGAAGCATATATATATGTGTATTTATGTACTGTGTATGTATGTGTATATATATATATATATGTATATATGTATATATATATATATATATATATATATATATATATATAATGTGTGTGTGTGTGTGTGTGTGTGTATATACACAGTGAACCCTCGTTTATCACGGTTAATCCGTTCCAGACTCTACCGTGATAAATGAATTTTCACGAAGTAGGATTCTTTATTTATAAATCGAATATTTTCGCAGTTATTAGAGCCCTCTAGACATGAAATAACACCCTTTAGTCACCATTACACTCATATTACCCAATATATTAGACAAAATAAGAGAAAATAAGACATATTAAACGTTACAAATATCATATTACTAGGCGCACTCGCCTTTTAATGCGACCGACTTTTATCCTCAATTTTTGTGCGCTCCATGTGTACATCAGGCATGTAAGTATAGGGAATGATAACATCTCCCGAAAACCAAAGTTTTTTTTTATCCCCCCAAGTGCCTGTCCAAAGTCGTACAATGTCAGCCCGAATCTGTACCGCTAAAGACGGAGTTTCATGCACTAAATAAGCTATAGATGAGAATAAGCAAGCACGATCTCCCCTGATATTTACTACGCGGTGAGGCATTTGTACTCCATCAACTTTAATTATTTCCAAAGACATAATTTTGTCTATTTTTCCAGTGCATCACACACAAAAGCAAGGGAACGGTGACAGCACCAGAACTCTGCTAACATCGCGTCGCTTCGTACTTCAAGCCGCAAGTAGTAAGTGTGTAATAAGCGGAATACCGCTGCGCTTTGCAGTCACGGGATGGAAGGACAATCCCGAACGCTTTTATCTAGTAGATTATTGTACTGTACATTTAATTGCACACAACCAGTAACCTATGAAGGCACGACCTCAGTAGGAGAGTTTTCAGAGGTGGTACAGTATCTTCAGCAGGTGCGTTGTTGTCTTCAGTGAAGAAGTACTAGGAGTAGGCAGTGGGTGTCTGGGTGCGCAGCTGAAGAACATCTTGATAGGCAGTTGCTGGCGCTGTCTTTTCATATGCGTGAGGAGGCTTTTGTAGGGTATTGCCATCTTTAATCATATCAAAGAGTTTCACCTTCTCCTGGATAGTAAGCATCTTCCCCCGGAGCTTAGTTGTATTGTCAGAAGGCTTAGAAAAAGCAGCACGTTTAGGAGCCATCGTGGGGCTTAGATAAAAGTTCTCAGAAAGCGCATGCGTAGTGACGTAAGCGTGTATGAGAAAGAAATCGCGATAGATTGAAGCCGCGAAAGTCGAAGCGTGATATAGCGAGGGATCACTGTATTTATATATATATATGTATGTGTGTATATATATATATATATATATATATATATATATATATATATATATATATATATATACACAGTATATATATACGGTATGGTATTTTGCTATATGTAGATATAGATTGGTGTGAAAAACTATTTGCCCCTTCCTGATTTCTTATTCTTTTGCATGTTTGTCACACAAAATGTTTCTGATCATCAAACACATTTAACCATTAGTCAAATATAACACAAGTAAACACAAAATGCAGTTTTTAAATGATGGTTTTATTATTTAGGAGAAAAAATCCAAACCTACATGGCCCTGTGTGAAAAAGTAATTGCCCCTTGTTAAAAATAACCTAACTGTGGTGTATCACACCTGAGTTCAATTTCCGTAGCCACCCCAGGCCTGATTACTGCCACACCTGTTTCAATCAAGAAATCACTTAAATAGGAGCTGCCTGACACAGAGAAGTAGACCAAAAGCACCTCAAAAGCTAGACATCATGCCAAGATCCAAAGAAATTCAGGAACAAATGAGAACAGAAGTAATTGAGATCTATCAGTCTGGTAAAGGTTATAAAGCCATTTCTAAAGCTTTGGGACTCCAGCGAACCACAGTGAGAGCCATTATCCACAAATGGCAAAAACATGGAACAGTGGTGAACCTTCCCAGGAGTGGCCGGCCGACCAAAATTACCCCAAGAGCGCAGAGACGACTCATCCGAGAGGTCACAAAAGACCCCAGGACAACGCCTAAAGAACTGCAGGCCTCACTTGCCTCAATTAAGGTCAGTGTTCACGACTCCACCATAAGAAAGAGACTGGGCAAAACGGCCTGCATGGCAGATTTCCAAGACGCAAACCACTGTTAAGCAAAAGAACATTAGGGCTCGTCTCAATTTTGCTAAGAAACATCTCAATGATTGCCAAGACTTTTGGGAAAATACCTTGTGGACTGATGAGACAAAAGTTGAACTTTTGGAAGGCAAATGTCCCGCTACATCTGGCGAAAAGGAACACAGCATTTCAGAAAAGAACATCATACCAACAGTAAAATATGGTGGTGGTAGTGTGATGGTCTGGGGTTGTTTTGCTGCTTCAGGACCTGGAAGGCTTGCTGTGATAGATGGAACCATGAATTCTACTGTCTACCAAAAATCCTGAAGGAGAATGTCCGCCATCTGTTCGTCAACTCAAGCTGAAGCGATCTTGGGTGCTGCAACAGGACAATGACCCAAAACACACCAGCAAATCCACCTCTGAATGGCTGAAGAAAACAAAATGAAGACTTTGGAGTGGCCTAGTCAAAGTCCTGACCTGAATCCAATTGAGATGCTATGGCATGACCTTAAAAAGGCGGTTCATGCTAGAAAACCTCAAATAAAGCTGAATTACAACAATTCTGCAAAGATGAGGGCCAAAATTCCTCCAGAGCGCTGTAAAAGACTCATTGCAAGTTATCGCAAATGCTTGATTGCAGTTATTGCTGCTAAGGGTGGCCCAACCAGTTATTAGGTTCAGTGGGGCAATTACTTTTTCACACAGGGCCATGTAGGTTTGGATTTTTTTCTCCCTAAATAATAAAACCATCATTTAAAAACTGCATTTTGTGTTTACTTGTGTTATATTTGACTAATGGTTAAATGTGTTTGATGATCAGAAACATTTTGTGTGACAAACATGCAAAAGAATAAGAAATCAGGAAGGGGCAAATAGTTTTTCACACCACTGTATAGATGTTAATGAGTCTCCCCCAAAAGTCCAAATTAACTCACTTTTTTATAAAAAAAAATATTTTTTTTTTTTTCCCCCCATCCCAAGGGGCTGCAAAAAAAAGGGAAAATCCCCAACTCCAAAGTTTTAAAAAAAAGTAAAATAAAATGTGTATTTAAAAATGTAAAAAATGTGTATGGTAAAATTTTAAAAAAGAAAATTAATTATCATCTGGGAAAGGGTTTAAAACTTTTCTAACTTTATTTTCACTGGTTTGTGGTATCACAACCGTTCATTGGTGAACCTCCCGATTACCGTGAAAATTGAACACAAGTAGGATCTATTAAAAATATTTCCAGAAAGAGCCCAGACAGTTAAAAAAGAAACCCTTTGCACCATAACGTTATTACCCAATATATTAGAAAAAAAAGATGGGATATTAAACGTATAAAATATTACTAGGGTACTCCTTTTAATGCAAAATAACTTTATTTTTGTCTTATGTGCATGGGCATTAATGATAGGATTGTAAAGATCTCCTAAAAAATATTTGTTTTTTTTTTTTTTTTCCCAAGGTTGTCCAAAGTCTTACTGTCATAAACGACCTAAAGCATTTAGCAAAATAACAATAACAGAAATGGTTTAGATTCTGTTTTATTAGCGGTAGGAACTAAACTTTTGATTAAAGACTACCATTTGAATTTCCGTGCATCACAAAACAAGGAGAATGCAGCCAAAATCCTGCTTCGGTCAATCAAGCGAAGTTTGGTGTGTGTACAGGAAAATAGCCCAAAAAGGGAAACCCAAGCTTTATCATATGAAGATGCAAAAATTCACAAAAGAACCTAGGGAGGACCATCAGTAAAGTTAGAGGGGGTCCAATTTGCAGGCTTGGCCAGTAAAATATAGGGGAGGGGTAAAATCAAAAAGCTGAAAGAACATTCTGAAGGCATTTGGCGGGTCTTTCCAAGCGTGAGGAGGCTTTTAAGGTTTATGCCACTTAATATTCAGGTTCACTTCCTCAATAAGGGGTGACCCCCAGTTATTATTGTCAGGAGGCTAGAAAACACACAGGGCCATCAGGGCTTAGATAAAATTTCAGAAAGCATTAGGACTGTTCATATGAAAGAAAATCTGGATAAATCAAAACTTTGGTGAATACTAGGAACTGAATTTAAAAATATGAATTGGGAAAAATATTTTAAAAAAATTATATAATATGTAATATACAGTAAATATGTGGGTATTTTGCTTGTTTGTCATTAGTGATGGATTGTTATATATAAGATAAAAATGTAAAAAACCCCCGATTTTTCCTTTGCTCGTTTGTCACAAAAAATCTGAATCATCTTTCTTCAAAAAACAAAGTAACCAAATCAGTTTTTAAAAGTTTTTATTTGAAAAAAACCAAAAGGGCCCCTTGTGGAAAAAGTTTTCCCCCCTTGAACCAATAGATCACCCTTTGGCAGTTCATCAGCCACCCCGCCTGAATGCAACCTGTTTCAACAAGAAATCACTAATGGCGCCAATTCAGTAAAGAGCCAAAAGTAAAAGCTCATTGGATCCAAAGTTGGCAAAGCTGAGCTAATTGGCTCCAAAGGTTATTATTTAAAAGGGGACCTTTCCCACAGAGGTTTGATTTCCTAAAATAAAAATAACGTGGTGTTTCCTTGGGCCATATTTACTAAGAGAAGTTGGATATCAGATTACAAAGCCCAGGACAACGCCAAAATTCACCACTGTTATTAAGGTGGGTCCGCTAATAAGAAGAGCTGTAAAATCGCTGCTTTTGGCGATTTAAGAAACCAAACAAAAAAAGGCGTTCTTTTGCTAGAACTCCTGATTG